>NW_010296129.1:0-51262 GCF_000700745.2 Antrostomus carolinensis
AATTGGCAAGAAATCAAATTAATTTTCCCCACATCGAATCTATTTTGTGTTCAACCATCACTGGGATGTAATCTCCCTGTTTTATCCCACAAGTTTCTCAATCTTATTTTCCCGCCTTGTTCTGCTGAGGAGTGAGGGAGAGGCTGGGCGGGTTCTGTCCCCGGGGCCAAGGTCATCCCACCACAGCTGATGGAACTGAAGACAGACAATAACGCCTTGACACTGGAAGTTCACTTGTTTCTTAAAATAAGACTTTAGTTTGCCATCCTCACCTCTTGAAGAGAATCTTTCATAAAATAACTGACTGTATTAATAAGAGAAGTGTTTTAAATTTAATATCACAAGATATGCAAAATACTTCAGTTACTTTAATCTGCATTCTCTGACTGCATACTTTAGTGTGCTCTGTACACATTAAATAAATTAGTCTCAATACCCATGTTCTTCTTTTATGAGATATTTTAAATAACACTAGAACAGGGACTGGAATCATGTATGGAGGCTAAAGAGAATCTCATACATCAGACTACGTAGCTATTTACTGCTGCATGCTTTACTCCATGACTAATCTTTTATCAGAGAGTTCATCTTCCTCTTTTAGGAAGTATGAGATGTAAAAAAAGAAATAATTTAACTCAGCTTAGGTTCTCCCTGCACAAGTAGCCTTAATACTGAAGGAAGAAAAAAAAAAAAGGAAAAAAAAAAGTAAGAAAAAAGCAATTTTTTTCTATCACAACCTATTTGTGAATTTGAGTTCCAACACACTTATTTTTTTCTTTGAGGGGGGAACTATTTGTCCAACTCAACATGGATTTTTGCACATCTTGGGAAGTCCCAAAACATTCTTTCTTAAAGCACAGCCACAGGTGATGCGATCTGCTGAATGAACAAGCGACAATGGTGTGCCCTACGCTAGTCCAAGTGTACAGTTAATTCTCACTAGTATGTATCTGTGCTGTGCTCTCCTGGTGTGCAGAGAAGGGAAAACACCCCTAGCTGGATAGCACCACACTGAAAAACTGACCATTGCAATGGCTGAAGGCAAGAAGCAGGTGAAGGGAAAGGTGGATCTGCTGAGCAGACCGAACAGAAATCAGAGCATGAGGAGAGCTACAGGTTACCAGCAAAAACTAACCCCTTGTGTTCTCTGTGTGCACAGCATTTAAGAGCTACAGGTTACCAGCAAAAACTAACCCCATGTGTTCTCTGTGTGCACAGCATTTAGCAAAATACTACGGGGACACGTTGCTGTCTAAGCTGCTTGCTAGAGGCATGATTGGAGAAGCACTGGGATTTTGCCTCTATTAAAAATATTTGTCCCTCGAAGCTGGCATCATTCTTGTCAGCTCCTGAAAGATCATACTGCTTCTACTTTACAAACTCTTCACAGTATTAACTACAAAATGATCATAAGTTAAGGCTGTCTTGTTCTTTGCTACATGTATTAACTATCCTTATGGAGCTTTCCAGTACAACAGTAACATTCCCAGCTGTTGTGGCTCAAAGTTGCCACAAAAATTCAAGTGCAATTTTACATCTTCTTAGAAAACTTTTTACCTCTACATTTTCCACGGACTTTACCTATGAATGCTAATGAGGATTGCTCAGGAGCACTCAGCAAGTGCTCACTATTGTCTTCAGAGAACTGTGTTCCCCAGTGCTGTAACTAAGAGCTCCTTTTATCTCTGCCACTGTTTTTATCTGCTTTTTATTTACATGTGTTTTAGAGGCAGCAGTGTCAACCCTCCGTTCTTAATGTGACAAAGCTTTGTTCCAGGGACTTAAATTGTTACTGGGATCCATGGTATATGCTCCCACAGGGGATAAGCTTGTACAGCTGCATAACCTATATTTGTTGCAATATTTCATTACATGCCTCATGTATATTGAGGAATTATTTCTGCTTGGATTTTTAAAAAGTCAAGCTTAACTGAGATCTTTCTGTAAACCAAGACCCAATATTAAGAGTAGAATATGGCTCTTTCTATTAAAATAATTTTCAGCTCGAACGTTTAGAATCGGCAACATCCCAAATTCTCAGTGATGATTTCTCATTACAGATTAATCTCTCTCATCTGAGCTGTTACATATATTTATTCACATTCTTTTTTCTTACTGTAACTTTCTGGTATACAAGTTGAGAAAAAAAAAGAAATGCATACTAGTACCACCAAAAATTCCCTGCTGAGTTCTGGAAAAGCTAGTTTCATATGCAAATTAAATATGTTAATGAAATGCATTCTCCCTATCTAGGATTTCTATTTAAATTATATTATTTTAAAAGTGGGACTCTTGAGGTAGGCACTTTGATTGAACAAGAAGAAACAGATGTTTTGCTTATTACAGACATGGAAGAAGGACTAGATAAACGAATACCAAAAAAGTACAAGAGTTTAATACATAACGGAGAACTCAGATAATATCAACTCGAGTTGGGCCTTAAAGAAGACTATAGTAGCAAAAATCTCAAGCTGTTCTACAGTTAAAATTGTGTGATCAAATCTTCCTGTTAAAGGTACGGACCCATGCAGTGGCTATTAATTAGTGCTAGATTATACAGTCTGTGACATAAATGGACAAAACTTTTGAAGTCAAGAGCATAACGTCTGCTACACAGAACAGAACCTCGCAGTAATTTTGATACATAACTGTAACCCAAAATTCAGTTAAAGTGTTTAAGAATAGTATCATTAGCATGCCATGAGGCACTGAAGCAATGTTAAGGCTATGCAGCTGCTACAGGTCTTTAGTTCCTATTGCTGTAGTAAATATTTTATATTGTAATTTTGTAAACTCTGATTTACTTATTAGATGAAACCCTCAAGACTCTGCACGTGGAGACTCCAGAGCAGAACAAGGAGCAGACGTATGAGCAAACCTCAGAGGTGCTGGAAACAAGGCGGCCTCAGCAATGACTGCGTAGATTCCCTGTAATCCAGGGATCCAAAAGTCCTGTCAAAGTTTCTCTGCCGCTGGCAAGACCCACCCTGTCTGAGGCTGAAGGCAGAGGGAGAGGTAGGTTTTTTAACTGCTTTCTCTTTAGCCAGCCAGCACCATGTTTCCTCTGAGGATGGTGGTGTAGTTGCTGTTCCTGCCTAATCCCTCACTAATTCCACACAACTTTGCACCAATATTTCTGACTATAAGAAACCAAGACATCGATATTTTGTTTGAAACATTCAGCTGTGTTCACATATACAGCAATATATGCCATTAATAGGGGGGGAAAAAAAAACCAACCAGGATGTAATTACAAGAGCCATGCTTTTCTGTGATTAGCTAATCATATATTTAAACTAGAGAAACAAAACCACAGCTCTTCATGTGGTAGTATTTTAGATAGCTTCTGGAATAAGCTATCTAAAAATGTAATCTGTTTTAGGATTTATGATTCAGAAAAGTCCTTCTCATTTTCAGTTTTATTCATTTTTCAGCTATCCAGATGATCAGTAAGCTAAGACAGTGGCAAATACAGTCCCTGAAGGGCTTTTAATGATGGAAACCCCTGTTCTCCAAAAACAAAACAGTTATGACAAATTTCGTCCTCATGTTTAAGCTCAGGGTTCTTTTTTAAAGTGAATAGCTGGAAACATGCCAAAATTTTGCCCATTGGTGATATTTATTTCTACTGAGTTTTCTCTCCAAGTTAATGCCAGAAGAAAAAGATAACCTTTATCTTTAAATACATATAATATTTAAAACAAACAAACAAGTAAGTAATTTTCCTACTTCCACAGTAGTTAATGTTGTGCACTAAACTGAAAATACAGCAAATATATACAACTACAATGCTGCAGACTCTATAAAATTCAAACCTATTCTTATAAGAGGCTTGACTACTGGTGATTTCAATGAAGAGGACCCTAAACCTGGCAAATAATGGTCAAACTTGTAATGGTTTTTCTGTTCTGTCTTTTACTGAAAACTAATAAAACCAAATTAAAGACTGTTTGCACTTGAATGACAGAAAAAAAAATGTTTTGCAAATTGTAAGCTTAGACACTTATAAGAATCTCGTGCAACTGTTGAAACAATTTTAGCTTTTCAAGCAGAGGCTTTTCCCTCTTACTGCACTTGTTCTCATATTCTTTATTTTCAGGAAAAAATACTGTAGTGTTATTGTGCCTTAGATATGAAAATATCTACACTTGGAAATTGGCATCTCTAGATGTGTTTCAGCTTGCAGAAAGGATGTTGCTGTTAATGAACAAATACACCTTTTCCCACTGCCCTCTTCCTCTATTCCAGTCCACGTCAAGTCAGAAAATGTTTGCTCCAATAACGCAGTCTAGCGCCCCGGAATTGCTCAGGATTTTGTACATGCTCAGCAGCGATCAGCTCAATGAATGGCTCCAGGATTCATCTTTACTAAGCAATAAACTATGGCTATCCATCAATGACTTAGCATAACCTGTTCCTAACTTCCTCAAAACTCCTTCCAGATCAGCATCTAGCTTTAACTGACAACACTGGAATTGCTATGCAGCACTGTGGCCCATATCCAGATGATATATCATCATCTTTTAGACTTGAAAACATCTTTAAGAGTACATAGAGCACAATTAACTTACTTTCTTTACTTAAAACCACAAACATGCTAATACAAAATCTGATCTACTCTTGAAGTTTCAAATAATTCCAATAATTACTACCAAAACTGCTAATTTAATTACTCTTTATCCAGCATACATATTTCATATTATAAACCTCCAGGTTCTTTTTTAATAAAAGGGTTTATATTTCTTTTTTCTTCATTTTTTTTCTTGTAAATGGTAAGAACTAAAACATCTTAGAAACAGCATTATACTCATAAAGCTTTAACTTAATTTTACAGTCACCTGCCAGATACCATTCTGCACTGAATTATTATTATTTTTATATGCTCAGCATCTTAGTATTTTAAGTGAGCTAATCAGAACTTTTAATCTTATCAATCTTAAAGGTATTTGTTTTATGACTATTATTCTGTCATATGTATCCATATTAGATAAACTTATTTAGCTTTTTTGGGGGAGGCCTTTCTGAATTCAAAGCACTTCTGTATCACTACAATTATTTATAATATTTACTATATATTTATTATTTAGATGGCTGAATTGTGAAAAGAATACAGCAGGTAACCTACTTTGCTGCTTCTTATCTTTGGACTAATCAAGTCAGATACCTATAAAAGCATGAGAGAGATAGTGCCTATGCTTTGCACATTCATGCTGGATAAATTATACATAAAAAAACCCCCATCTAGATATTCCAGACAGGGGAGGAAAGTGAATCTGTAACTTTTCATTTCATAAAGCTGAAGTATTCAGTGAAAAGGAGCACAGACTAATTCTTATTTCCCTAGATTTTCTCACCCATGCCCAGCCTGAACACTTTCAGTTTGGCTTAATCAGGATACTTAATTACAAACGAAACAGAACTTGGTGGGGAGGGTTATGTTGGTAAGAAAAAACAGATACAAAAAGCAGAAAAAACCTCTCCATGTAACTAAAGGTAAATTGACATCTTCTGATCAACAGCAAAAATCAAATGTAACTCTGTTTTGATACTGACATCCCCGAGTCAAGCTTCCCAGTGATGGCTCTGAATCAACAACAATATTTAAAAACATGCTTTAGTAGGAACTCACTCAAGGGTATAAAAACGATGCACACCTTTAAGTACTTTGCCAAATTAGGGCCTAAATATATCTCAGACACCCAAACAAGTCTTTCAGTGCACATTTTCTAGCAGTCATCAATGCATGATTGAGAGCTTGAAGCATATGATGGGGGAAGAGGTGATTGAGCTTTATCACCTTCCTTGTGGTACACTAAAATAGCTTTATGTTGTTCATTTGGCAATACTTTTAAATCAGCACCTGTAAAACTTACATTAGGCTCCTGTTTAGAAGATCTACAAAGCTCTAGGCACAAGATTTTTCTTAAAAGAAACTCACATAGCAGCCCTTTTCATGTCTTAATCCTATTATGCAAAAATCTTTTATCATTTTATCTTCATTGTACATATGCCTCACGTAATAAATAGCAGAAACACTGCACTTCTGAACACAATATAGCACTTTTTACAAGGATTTCTCTGAACCTTTGCCTCTGTCGCAGAGGCATGAACTGTAGGAAAAGCAAAACCCACTGCTCCCTGCTGGGAAAAAGAAAATTAAATGTGGACATAATCTAGCAAACACCAATGACGTATTCTTTCTCCATCATCTATTTTTCATTAAACTCAAACTACATTAAAACGTTTATTCTTTAAACTCGGATTATCCCACTACCAGAACCAAACGTTGCTGTATCTGAAGACTGATTTTCTTTGAATGACTGTCTGTTCTGTGGCTGAGACCCTATTAGTGACACCTTGAGGCTGGACTCAGCCTTGCTTTAGACCAGTTCTGCAGCCATAAACAAAAGCAGCGAGCTCCAGGAAGCAGAAGGCAGTTTAGTGCATGAACCAGATACCTACAGAGATGGAAGCAGAAGCTTACATGTAAACTACACTTCGTTTTTAGTTTTGTTGCTGTGTGTATAGAGCAAATCTCACAACTGTCCCATGCAGTGGACCTCGCTTTGTATCGGTCTCAAAGCCTGAGGACTATATTTCCTTCAGATGAAACGAAGTGTAAACTGTCATGCTCCAGTCTCGAGTGCACAAATGCCACTGCATGGAGTTTCAGAGCTCAGCTTCAAAACCAGAAAGCCAACAGGAAAAAAAGAAAGGACAAAGTTCTTAATAAACCAGAGTAAAGTCTTAATATAATGATAGCTTCAAATAAACCGCTTCTCCAAGAAGGGACAAAGGGATCTGAAAATGTGATATTATCAATACAGCTTTAAAATCACGTGCCTGAAAAAACCCCCAAAACTTATTTAAGATCCACACAAATATGTCATTGTCCTTAAACAGCAAGAAGTTCAGCTGGGGTTAATGTCACTTGAGAGGTAACTGTAACACTGACCAAAGCAAAACGCCTCTGCTGAAGTCCTGAACCTACAGGCATATGTACTAGCTGAGAATTTAGGCCAGCATATGAAAAACTAAATTGTCAGGGAGCTGGCTTGGAGGAGCTGCACTATCCTTCACACCTGCCAGTCGGGGATTATCAGAATCACTGTAATGGAGAGGCAGCTCCTTTCCCCAGTTACAACCACTACTAGATTTTATTAGAAAGCAATTTGCTCCCAACTCAATTTACATATACTCCACCCTCGCATAATTATGGGATCTGTTCTGACAGTGAGGGAATCAAGCTGCATTAAATTAATACCACCTGAGATTGAAGTTATTTTGTTTAACTGAACTGTCCCTTCTTTTGCTTTGTAACTTTGACCTTTTTTCAGTTATTTGCTCCCTCCTCGTATGAGGAGGAAAACTGTATTTTTATAACCCCTTCTAGATTTATTCACAGTACAATCACCTTAAAACCTTGCTTAATGGAAAAATGCATGATGGGAGTAAAACATTTTAAAACAACAAAGGTATAGCTAGGAGAATTATAAATACTGCATTCTCTACATTGTACATAAAATTGCCTTGTTCTTACCTATCATAGTGCCTATTTTGTCCCTCTGTAGTCATCACTATTCTGACAAAGTATTTTCTTTTAATCACTAATTACTAATGTTCACCTCAACATATTCACTGTCTAAACCCAAGCATACTAACATCACTTCCTGTGCTGTAAAAATGTATACATAGCAGTTATTTTGAAGAAGTCTTCCTATACGTATGCACAAAGCGTCGATACTTAAGGCATTAAAGAGAAATTTTCTGCTTTGGATTGAAATATCCACTTACAAAGATGTATTTTTCAGAAATATAAATACTTTGAAAAAGGATTGGATATAATATTTATCAATGCTACTTATCACATTTTACAGGTTGTGGTGGGTTCACTTGGCTGGCAGCCAAGCCCAGCCGCTCGCTCACTCTCCCCTCCTAGGGAATAGGGGAAAGAATCGGAGGAATAAAGGTAAGGACACCCGTAGGTTGAGATAAGAACAATTTAGTAATTGAAATAAAATCTAATAATGGTATTAGAATAATAATAAAATATTCAAAGGAGTGATATACAGTGCAATTTCTCACCACCTGCTGACCAAGTCCAGCCCATTCTCAGATAATGATCCCAGAGGAACGACAATCCCAAAACAGAAACTGCAATCCAAGAAAATCAAGAGTCCCCAAAAGAGAGACTCCCATTAATATACTCAACATGACGTTATAAGATATAGAATATTCCACTGGCACATCCAAATGCCTATTTGGGTTAATAATTTTAATATTCTTCATCCCCCTAGACCTTTAGCAAAACACAAAGTCCTTTGACTTCCAGTGAAAACTGGAAACATCGGTATGTTATCAACATTCTTCTCAGAACAAATCCCAGCTGAAACCAAAACACAGTACTATTCTACCTACTAAAAAGAAACCAAGCTGTCTCCTGGCCAAAAACCAAGACACAGGTGTAAGTGTGTGATGAGACTCTGAGTTGGGACAGTCAATATGGGCCTTTTCCTTAAAGTGGACACACCAGAAAGACCTAGAGGAGCAAATCTCTCAACACTGGTGTTGAATCTGTCCCGCTACCTTCTATGTGTAGCTAAGTTACAACAGGAGATCTTTGTAAAACAGAGACTGAGATTCACTAGTGAGAAAGAAATGCATCTACTACTACTATTTATGACATAGGAGAGTATCTATAAGATCAAGCCTTACTGGTTTGTAGTTTGTACATGGAATGTAATTAGTAAAATATATTTAAAAAATAATTAATCGTTCTTCATAAAGTAAAAATATAGTAATTGACAAATGGCATCTAATAAACCAAAAATACTCCAAAATAGTTACATCAGGTGGTCTGATCAGGGTCTGATCAGCAATTAGGGCTGCAGTGCACACCGTACAAACTCAAAGAAAAGGACAGCCAATAGCTTTATGGAGGCAGTTACCTTTCCAGCTAACAGAAGCTGCACGTGTGTATGTACAGAAAGGAAGAATGTGGCTCAGGTTTGCAAGGTCTCCAGAGGTAACTTGGTCTTGGAGGCAATAACTGAACCTTGAGTTTATGAGAAACTGGAATCGCCATCGCTGAAAGCAATAATTATGCCACAGCCACTGTTAGCACAAATTTCTGCCTTGCAATGCAGCTCCAGGAACTTCAGTATATCTTTGTGTGAGTAGAAGGACCAGCAGTTATTAGACCAATTATTGTTCATTTCACATTTTTACAGAAGACACTGAAGCTGAAGATTCAAACTCAAGTGCGAAAGTTCTCCACAGACAGTAAGTTTGTTTTCTGTTCTGTTTCCTTCAGGTATTTTGTTAGGGGCACTAATGATAGATTCTAATAGTTCAACAGTTTATTCCAGTGCAGTGGAGTACTAATACACATTTCAAGAGGTTTTTTTAAGCTCTTTACCGACTACACAGTTGTAATAGCCACTTGATTATTGCTTTTTACTTCAGAAATATCTTCATATTTTATTTATCTTTTTATTTGTTCTAGTAAGCAAGAAAAGAAATAAATTATACCAGGGGAAAAAGAAAAATGGAAGATGACAAATTTAGTTAAATCTGGCAAAGATTAGGAAATTTACAGTTTAGTCTAAATGTTTGTCAGTAATCATCATCTGATACTTAAGAATAAAGTGCCAATTCAGGAATTATCAATAATTTGAGACGTCTTTTCCAATTTTTCTTTTTTTCTGTCCACTCACCTTTTAATAATGTCATTGTTTTTGAGATCACAAATGAGACCCCAAAATAAAATAGAGAGGTTAAAACCTGGTAGATTTTTTTTTCCCTTTCTGCAGCTTTTATTAAGAATTATTAATGCAAATGGAAATTTTTTTTAATTTTGTTTTTAGAGTCAGAAAATTTCATCTGACTCCTCACTGTAAAATTTCTTTTTGATAGCAACTTGAACTGTACTGGTATAATAATTTTTCACTGCAGATTTTCTGTTGCATTTTATGCATTAGGTGGTCTGTCATATGCATAATTAGTAATTATAGGACCCACAGTCAATAAATCATGAAAACATATTATCTTTGCATCACACTTTACTTGGGTTAACAAAATTCTGATGCATAGTAGAGGCTGTCAGTAGCATTTTATGAAGATAAATCACTGAACTATGGCAGCTCGTAAGTTGAATTGTAATAAATCACGGGGTTCACGATTGTTGAAGGGGCAGTCACTGTTGTGACACTGGCAGTTAAACACGGCTGAGCACACGTGCGGCTGTGCCCATCCTCCTGCCCTGGAGACTCCTGAGGAGCGTTGGGACCAAGGCATCTTAGAAAACCTATTCTCATTCAGAGCATCAATGATTTCATTTAGCTATTTGGGATCTGCTGACAAACCCCTCCTCTCCCTGAAAACAACAACAGAAAGAACAAAAAAACCTGTATTTTTTTAAGTCTGAGCCCTTATATAGAGCATACACACCTAACAGAAAAGTTACTACAGCTCTTTGCTCTGCTGTCATTCTTGAAATGGTGGCAAGAAATGGAGGAGAGGAAACAGCCTCAAGTTGCACCAAGGGAGGTTTTGGTTGGCTATTAGGAAAAGTTTCTTCACCGATTATCATGTTATCAAGCACTGGAAGAGGCTGCCCAGGGAAGCGGGGGAGGCACCATCCCTGGAGGGTTTTAAAAGACATGTAGATGTGGTGCTTAGGGACACAGTCTAGTGGTGGACTGGGCTGTCTTCGGTTTATGGTTGGACTTGATGATCACAGAATTGTTTTGGTTAGAAGAGACCTTTAAGATCATTGAGTTACATGGAATTATCACTTGTTACTTGGGAGAAGAGAACAAGACCCACCCCACCTCTGTACACCCTCCTTTCAGGTAGTTGTAGAGAGTGAGAAAATCTCCCCTCAGCCGCCTTTTCTTAGATCTTAAAAGGTCTTTTCCAACCTAAATGATTCTATGATTCTAAGTGCCTCTGTTTTTTAAATGATGTAACTTTTGAAAAATAGTATATTATAGAACTATCATTTGGTGTTCTAGTGACAAATGAGGGGAAAAAACCCAAAACCTTAAATTATGACCTAAAATGAGGTTACTTTATATTATAACTACCATATGAAAGTTGCTACAAAAATTAGTAAACAAAAAGCCAAGTTATTTGAATATGAAATTAATTCTATTGAGGACTTACTGTGTTTTTTAAAAATCTCTAAAATATCCCTTTACAACAGACAATATTACATACATTTATCTTCTGAACTACTGAAAACCTGAACATGATTTTGTTGCTTAAATTGATGCTTACAGAGGATGTTACACACTCAAAACCCTACCTACTTATTTTTACATAAATTTATCTGCCCGTTCCACTTGTTCATCACTGACACAAAGCAACCTCAACAATAAAATATGTTATAAAACAACAGTAGCTTTACAATTATCCTAAAAAGCCACAGTAAATAAACAAATACTAAGTAAACAAACATATTTACCATAGTCAATCTGTTGTTACATGTATGACTTGCCTTCATATCACAGAAACCATCTGGAAATGGATTTTTAAACAAAACTTTGCTGAAAATTTAGTTGTGTAACTAATGTTGTTTTACTTTTAGTTTGATGAAAAACATAATAAAGCCACATCTGAGATTCGAAAGCATGTTAAATGGAAATAAATTTCAGTATGGATTGTTCCTTTTTCCCTTACTGGCAGGAATACTTGTAGAAGTCAAAAACTCCAAATGACACTTTTACCAAAATAATTTGTCTATATGTTGCTTTTTAAGTCATTCTGTGTAGAATAATTTAGTTTATAAAATGTTTCTATGCTACTTTGCTTAGGATTGGGTTAAGCAACACAGCAAATAAGGGCAGCTTGAGAAACCTTATTTTGTATTTGCCAACTTCTTTTTAAACCGTGGAACTTGTAATTAAGTGTTGACTTGTTACAGAAGGCTGGTAATTACTGTTACTCATTTGCTAAGGACTGATGATTTTCTTAGCACTACAGAAAATCAGGAAGCACACCAAGTCCTTCGTGTTTGCTTTCATTCTCTTAAGACATGGCAACAGCAAAGCCATTTCAGCTTCACATTCTAATGTCAGGCTTACAGTTTGGCTCAAGCTCAGTCACTCTTCATGTAGTTTAGGTCTTTGTAATGTTAGATTTGTTCTCACTGTTACTATGCTGCAGGAATCTCCAGATCATTCAAATAAAAAGCACTTCTAAGCCAGAAGGAGGAACTTCCTCCAGGTTTCCATAGAAATACCATGCTTTGGGGAAAGCTGCTCCTGCAGAATTAATGAGGTTGGTTGTGATAAAGCTGTTCAGGTCTAGCACTGAGAAAGCACAAAGAAGTTTGCATTTTGATGGAAAATCTGGAAGTGGACTCAAAAGAGATAAGGACTAAAAAGAATTTAATCTGGATAACAGTTTGAATTCTGATGCTCTTCTTTCTCCGACTGCAGCCATATGGAATGAGCACATTCACTGTTCGCCCTGCTGATAGCAAATTAAACATCCTGAGCCATTAAACTTCCGAGTCAAAAGAATCTGCAATTCCTTAGTGTCAACATGGGAGATAATCTCCTGACAGGCAAACTACAGGTCTGGCTTCAACTTCAAACCTTTCCTCCCTTGGGAGTTTTCAAATCGAAAATGGAAGAGTAGGCTTCCAAGTTAAAAACCAAGAGCCTGTGTTCACAGCACAAACGATGGTTTATTAACAATTTCTATCAACAAGGCAGTTCTTAGCCCTGTTGTACTCATTTTTAATAGGCCAAGTATCCCATAGCAATGATGGGAGAAGTCTGGGTTTTATTTCTCATACCTGGGAATGGTTTTGTGCTTATATATCTGGCATCTAAATGGGAATACTCTAGTACAGAATGGGTATTTGGAATTAATTACATTTAAACATTTACAAAAATTACCTTTAATAAACAACATGATGGACGAGGCCAATTCATTATAACGTGTTACAGTCGCTTTCCAAACACTTATAATGACTGTGAACGCAATGCAAATACTGGATAGCTGTGCAGGATGTACATGCATCTACAAGGAAAGGTAGGGGAATATAAAGTATATAAAATACACAAATGTTCTATAGGCCTAGGGTTTGCAAGAAAACATGTTAACGTCTTCCAAAAAGATCATATAAATAAGTTTTAGAATTATAAGGCAAAACTAGAGGGAAGTCAGTCATCTGGAAATCTTTGGTCTGGATGGTCCTGAAATGACAGGACTACAGATATTAATACTGGGTCAAAATAATCACACCTTAAATAGAAAAATAAACTTTTTTCTACTCTAAGTACAGTACAATTACACGAGTATATAAAAGTAAGCAACAAGAAGAGGTGGCAGTGAGGAATTAATCTGCAGGGTATATTTTTAACACAATGCCCAGGGCCGTCTGTGAAAGGTTTCCACTGACTGGGCCTCGGCAGACGCCCAAGACGCAAAGCATATTCAGTCCAAATAATTGAATCTGAATCTGTTTTTCAGTGGAGGTTAAGTCATCTTGTAAGCCTACAGCCTGTTCCAATGTAAACTGTCATCAGAAACATGCTGAAACCGAATCTCCAGTGAGATACATCCTTATCTGTAAATGAAGTGTGATACACACCTACAGCGGCACTCCTTAAGAACCTCCCAGCTGGCTGATGCCCATGAGCTAGCTTTCATGCCACTGGTATTTGTTTTATTTAACAGCTTTTCCTATCATGAAATAGATAGTCCAGAGAAATTATACAAAGGGATTTAGCAGACAATGGAGGAAACTTTACCAAGATACTTTGGGTTGAAGTGTGAGGTATTCAAAGGACTAAGCGTATAGCATATTAAAATGACTAATCACAGTTTCAAATGATTATCTCAAAGCATACGTATGATCCACAGAAAATTTCTGACAGTACAGGCCTAGATCAATAGCAGTGCAGATATCAGGGCAGCTGTACATTCCATCCGATGGGCTGTTTCTCACATTACACGTACATTATGAAAAGGGCATGAGATGCCAGTTCTGTTGTATTTTTTCTGTTGTCTTCTCTGCTGATCAGACAGTTGTTCATGAGGCTGTACTGGTTGTCCCTTGCCTAAACTCCCTGAATGAACCACACAATGGTTTGGGTTGGAAGGGACCTTAAAGCTCATCCAGCTCCAACCCCCCTGCCATCAGCAGGGACACCTTCCACTAGACCAGGTTGCTCAAAGCCTCATCCAGCCTGGCTACCAACACTTCCAGGGAGGAGCAGCCACAGCTTCTCTGGAAGAGCAGGAGGAAACTGGTAGGCACACATAGATTCATTAACTCTGCAAAGTTGGGGACATAATCTTTCCCATCTCCTCTCTTCCTCCCAAATGTACACGTAATATGCTCTGTAGGTGTAGCTTACATGGTAACTTGTTTAAATATGAACATCTACATATTCAGTGGGAGGAAAATATACCAAGGCTTTACCATAGACCATCTAAAATGAAAATCTGCTGCTTGTAAGAAATGTGAGTTCAGAATTTAAACCAGGACCTAAGGACAGAAGCAGTAATTTGTTTATGATAAATGTTTTAATAAACAAGTACCAGTTATAGCTACAGCTCTCCCCACCACTTTGCTACAAAATAATGAAAATGCTTAACAAGTGCAACGATCAAAACCTGTCAACTCCCCCTGCTTCTCTTTGCTCATATAACAGGGTTTAAAAATGGTCTTCATTAAAGCAGATGGGTTTTTTAAGGAACTGAACTGTACAGTGCAAGGATACGCAGATCCACATCCACTTATAGAATTACCTCAGTTACAGCCCATTGTACACCAGTATCGAGTCCATACCAGGAATCTTAAGTAGGATATAGAGAATCCTCAATTTTGCAAGCTTAGTGTTGAAATTGCCCACAGCACTTTATACACTTGCCCACTTTCTTTATGCAGTTGTACCTTCCTTCCTCTCTCTAAGTGGTTTTTGTAGTGGTGTTTGTAGAAACGTGTAGAGAGGAAGAACTGACTAAATGAACTTGCTATGCAGAGGAAAAGATCTCTTTGATCTGGTGCTCATTTAGGAACCAAGTCAAAGAGAATTCTGCGTGCCAAAAAAATCTGACTTCCACTCATTTAGCTGCAGAACCAAGCAAAGTCACGTTGCTTCAACGGACATTATCTAGCTCTGCATACACTAGCTTCTGGGCTCTCAATTTTCCTCTGTCTTCATCTATTTCACATCTCTCTTGTTCACATCTGCTGTCAAGTTATGACAGAAATTATCATATTTAAATTACTGGCAGTTTGCTTTTTCTCCTCTGCTGTGATCAAGGAAATGGGATTCTTCAAGAATTCAAACTGCTGCACTCTTTACATTTTCAGTCTCCTCCTTCCTTTACCAAACATTGGTTCACAACATGAAGCGTAAATACAAATTAGCTCCGGGGAGAGTTATGGTGGTTTAATCTGGCTAGAATATCTTGGGAAATTTTAACTTTTAAAGGCAGATCACAATCAGTGTTCCTTATTCCAAGTAATTAACAACTGACAAGTACAACCTGGCTGCTGGAGAGATTTACCCATCTCCTAACCCTCTATTTAATCTGGGGAGAAGCCACAATTATCATGAAGGTCCCTCTCCTCATTTTGCTAGACCTGGGCATGTATTAGCTTTACAGTACGTTACAAAACCATCTAACCTGCCATTTCAGTAGCAACTCTTGGTAAATCCTGAAGAATTAATTCATTCAATTAAACAAATAAAGCAAATAAAAGACAACACAGAGAAGGAACATGTGTGTCCAAGAGCTATCATTAAATTAAAATGAACGGAAAGGCAAAGCTCTCATATCAAGTGATAGTCACCTGCTTCTTCCCTCACGTTCACACCTCCTATGGTTCTGTCTAGACATCATCTAGACATCTAGTTAAGACCAGTATTTTATCTTTCTTTAGTAAAACACTTTACTTGTTTGAGAAATTTAGTTGGCCTTTAGTATTTATATAGAAACACATTCCTACTTCAAAAAACAATCAGATCCCAAACCTTCCTCCAATGAGATAAAGATGAAAAAATAAGATTTCCAGCAATGTCACTGGATTATAAAAAAACTGAAACATGAAACTTTGCCATTGCTTCCCGTAGAACACAATGTGATGCACCACATACAACTAAAACACATTCCTACTTCAAAAAACAATCAAATCCCAAACCTTCCTCCAATGAGATAAGGATGTCACTGGATTATAAAAAAAATGAAACTTGAAACTTTGCCATTGCTTCCTGTAGAACACAATGTGATGCACCACATACAACTTGGACACTCTCACAGTCAAACAATAAACCTAATTCAAATTCTAAGCCAGTATCTTTGATAATCCTGGTGCACACACACAGATTTCTGCTCTTAATAAAACAAAAGTGGAACTGTATTTCAGCTGTACACAAAACTCAGTGAAATAATGTAATCCTTGTGAAAAATACCTTTTAAGTTTCAAAGACACCTAAATTTCAAGTAGAAATCTAACAAAGAAGAATGAGGGCTTCTTCTTACAATTCCTTTTGGGAGGTCGTATGCAGAATCTTCTCCTTGTACATCTGATACATTATATAAAAAGCCTATTCTTCAATATTAATGTAGGACTCCCCTACCCCAGACATAAAGTCCCTTTTTTTTTTTCCCCCTCCACTCCTTGTTGCAACCGCCTACCCCAGACATAAAGTCCCTTTTTTTTCCCCCTCCACTCCTTGTTGCAACCATACATAAGAAATGATAATTACTGTATCAATGAGTTTGTAATACAAATAGACAAGACAAAAAAAAAGAGAGGAAGAATGAAACTGTATCCCTGTGTTACAAAGAAAGACTGTGGCACAAAATTAAATAAACTGCTCTCAGTTGCACAGAAGGGTAGGAACAAAAACAACGTCAAGCTAATACCTCTGTTACAAGACTATTTACTTAATTCTTTCATTTTTCTTCCTTAGTGCTCAAAAGCCTTATAAAAGTCTGGTATTTTTATTAACAAAGCAAATTTATTATTAACAAGTTACTTTAAGCTTGTGATCTTTCTAAACTATGATAAATAAAAAGTCAGTAACTTAATGGATTATTCTGTCATTTTGCAACTCAATACATTTTTTCAGTACATATGGAACAAAGATTATTAGTTAGCAAGCAGAAGAAAGGCGAGAGCTTTATGTGGCTGTCTTTTTTCATATTTATAATGAAATCTGTGTCCCATGATCATGAATTATATCACGAGTATAGCAGAGTTATTGACATTTCATAACAATGGGAAGTTTTAAATAACGATTTAGATAGCTGGCCTGGTTTTGCTAGGATAGAGTTAAATGTCTTCTCAGTAGTTAGAAGAGATGTGTTTTGGTTTCAGTTCAGACTTGGCCCGGCTAGCTCAGCCGGTAGAGCATGGGACTCTTAATGCCAATGTGGGGCTCGAACTACCTGTTGGTAATCCCAGTGGAAGTTTGTTTTTTCCAGGTGATTGGTAAAAAAAAAATAAAAATTCAATTTAAAGAGCCTCAAACACAGGAAAGTAGTTAAAGACATTTTGTACTGACCAGAGCTTCTCTAGTAATACCAGATAACAAAACCTGAATCTTTGTGTCTGTAGCTTCCATGAGCTCTAACAGTAACTGAGGTTCCTGTCCAATTCTATTTCACCCAGCAATTTTCAGGCTTTTACTGTGTCTCTGAGACCCAGGCCCAGCCTGTCCCCAACCTCTATATAGTGACTGCGCCTGCTTCTGCATCCTGAGTTATGCTGTTTATTTTAACGGCTGGCCACCTCTTCCAATGATGCAATGTAAAAGTAGCACAGCCTTCAACAAACAAGCTGCTGCATCAGCAAAAGAGCAAAGGGGAAATTCAAACTAAAATGCAAATATAGAGCAAGTTCTTTCTTGCCTTCCTTTTTCTCTCCCTCCTGTATTTACTGGTTTGGATGCCTTTCAGTTTGGGCATTAGGTTTTACATGAGAAAATATTCTGTATTGCTGTCAGCATTGTAAGCTGCTCACACAATAGCTGGTACTTTTTCTTGTTTTTCAACTTTCTTTTTCCCCCAAATCAAATAATTTTGAAACTTTGATGTTTCAGTATATCCCAGAACCACAGGAGGGTTGAGGCCAGAAGGGATCTTTGGGTTTCTCTGAATGAAATCCCTATTTATATGCCTTCTGAATTAGCAAGTATAAATAAAATTGCCATTATCAAAGAAAAGGAGCTGAGTGTAGACAGTTTGTACCACCTGTCGGTAACCTCCAGGTTGTGGTTGTGGATTGGAAACCCACATTAAAGCACTTAAAACAGAAGGAAAAAAATCTGAATCAGAACAGGAACTGAAGCACTGGCCTCTCGTATCTGAGAAAAGTGACATAACTTCTAGGTTACAGTGAGCAACGTAATTCTTCATCATGTAATGAAAATACCATCCTTTCTTTACACACTCTATAGACCAATTTCCAGGTTATTTTCTTTAACAATGAGGGCCCTGAAGACTGGTTCTTCATTCCAGCACATTTCAAACCTGGACTTGACTAGGAGTCTACTCCATGCTAAGTATATTTTCATAGAATTTCATAGAAAGGTAGATTTTTGACTAGGACTTTGGTTATTTTGCCTGAACTGGAGTCATCTCACTTTCATTTTAACCAGTACTATTTACTCAAGATCAGCCTGGAAGCTATAAAGTGAAAGTCGAGTATCTGAAGAGCATTTTTCTTCTCTGCCAAGCATGCAAGTCTAAGTTATATATCTCTCTATTTTAAAATACTTATATTACACATACACTGTTTTCAAGACCTTTGAAATCTGAGGCTTTCAAAGTACTTCAGAAACATTAAGGAATTGAGTCTCCTAACAGCTTAGTGACAGTCTCATTTTGCCCCTCTTAAACTACATATTTATATACAACCGAGCTTGCGGTGGGATGTCAGGCGTTCTCGCTGAAGAGCTTTTCACTTCCCCAACTGAGGCTCCGTTTATGGGCTATTAGATGAAGGAGAATTGCTTAGCAGGAATTCTCCAGCTGAGGTATTTATCCATCTTTCCCTTCGGTTTAGAACACAACCGGGAAACTGATGGGCAGGGGAGAAAAGTCGCTTCCTGAAATAATACCAGAAATCTGAGAGATTTAAACCCATTATCCTCAGTTACTGAGGGCTACCCTAACTATTGGCACAGTCCATTGCTATTTCTGTATTCAGCGGGCAGAAGCATACATTTTTCTGTGCAAAAATAGGATTATGTTAATATTGTGCCTATGGTGGATATATTACAATGACCATATTTTTAAAAGATGAGAAAAAATTAGTATTATGAAAAATTAAAAAGAATGCAAGATCCCATGGATCTCTTGATCTTTTGCCCTTCTTTTGTAACAATCTCAAGTGAATCCAGAATAACTGTCTACTTCAGTTCTGAAGTGTATGCCAACTATCAAGTAATTAACATTAAAGAATGTACTGAATACATTATTAGTTCCATTAACATTGTTACAGATAAACACAGTGCTCTGAAATTTCCCATCCCATGACCTTGGAAATCTCCCGGGGTAGCTGTAAAAGACCAGTTGCAGGGGTCATTTAAAATGGGAATCTACTAAAGCTCAGAAAAATACACTACAGGGAACAATGCTGCCATAAATAGGGAATTCAGCTAACTGCAAATTAATAGACCTATTACATCTCTAACTTGTATGGCTTTATGAAAACATGCCATTTAATAGCTTTGTAAGTCTGCTATCCTGCATATGAATGTATCTTTTTCATTACAATTCTCAGCCTTTCATAAAACCCAAACCCACAAGCTTTTGTCCCAAAACAACCACCTTAAAATAATGTTTTGCAGTAACAGCTAAAAATATTTTTTAATATTTTTTAAATAAGAAGTAATAATAGAATCTATTAACCTGTTTCAAGATGATTGCAGTCAGGAAACGGGCCAATACCCATTGGTCTTGGGAGCATTCAACCTTCCAAAACTACCCAAGGAAGGAGCAAGGAGAGCCCGGAACAGCTCCCTTTTTTGTGGATCGCCTTCCTTTGCAATCACCTCGTATTGCTAAGGCATCGCATCAAGTATTTGTCCATCCTCACGGAGGTTTCTATGGCTGATGCCATAAACTGGCAGACTGAAACACCGCCAATTTTAAACTCATTCTTTTTACTAACAGCTACTTTCTGCATCTTTCCTGTTACTTATTCATGCTGCACGTGAGCTTCACCCTTAGTTTTTTTTCCTTAGCTTACTCCTGAAGAGATTCTATGCTGTTGCCATCAGCGTGTCTAGACAGCCATGCAAGCAGAACATGGGTAGAATTTACTTCTGTCTTTGAAAAACAGTCAAGCTTGCCTAACTTCTTAGTGTCACTCTCTAATTGCAATTGGTGCAGTGGGACCACAAACACCATAACCCAAGGTAAACCTGCAATTTGCAGCCCGTCCAAGACAGCTTTGTAGTAGTTAGTGCTAATACTGGTGGCAACCCAGCTGGGAGCAAAAGACAGCTCAGTACTATTCACTCTCTCTAGATATAGCCAATTTCCTGATTCTGTTGTCATGATTATGTTGATCTTTGCATTTCTGTCACTGTTCTTAGTACTGATGATAACCTAATAGAAAATGAGTAAAAAAATATTGACAACAGCTGCAATTAGCCCAGGGAGTATTACATAAGCATCCCTCAAAGATGGTGAAGTAAGTGCCATAAATAGGTCCTGGTCCAATAAACCTGTGGAGCAGCTTGGTTAACTGAAACATAATGTAAACTTGAGTCTGGTTTTCCTTACAGCATTGACAGATACTGCATATTGTAAATTCCACAAAGTTCTTGTTCAGCTGTAAGTATTTTGGAATTTAACAGGATTAGGTCTTCAGAATAAGACAAAACCATCAAGTTACCTTTCCTGATCCCTGTTGAATTGATGCTCCTTAGTTTGATGACACAGAATTTTTTCTTTGAGTAACACTTGAGAAAATTTCCATTTTTCCCATTGTCACAAGAATTCAGAGAGAGGAGTGGTTCTGCTGTCCTGTCATAACAGCTTTTCTGCACCCACTCACAGGCTATCACCTCCTTAATAGACTCACTGTTGCTTAACAACTTCGTTTCAGGCATCTGCCCACTAGCAATTGCGCCAGTGATTACAGACACAGGCTGGGCTGTATTTGCATACAGACACATACTCCCAGAAGCCAAATTACATCCTTGGTTATTCCCCTTTGTATTTTAGGATATATTTTTGACAATTTTAATAGGGGGTTTTTTTCAGCTCTCCCATTTGATTTAGGTGCCTTAGGTGTCAGACTATATAATGAAATCTTAATTTGCATGAATGAAGCCTTCAAAGAGAGGACAGTTATTCCATTTTCCCAGATTTTTCCAAGTATGCAACAGCTCTTCAAAAACTTATATTTTCAGTATTTAAAAAGGATACCAGAATTGTGTTTTGTCATACACAAGTGTCCTACAAAATACAAGTCTGACATTGATGTACTCCTCCTATGCTCCATTTCTATTTCTTGACTGCAATTTACTATATCTTACTGTAAGTAAATTGCCTTTCAAAGCATTCACTGAAATCTTGAAAACAAATTAAAAATACCTTTTAGTAAAACCAATAAATGCAGAATTCTCCTCTTCAACATATCTATGAAAAAGTTTATGAAAGACAGCAGATTCTTGCTGATGCTGACTACATTTATCTATTAAATTAAAACACAGGGAGATAAATATCAATTTTGTTCAAAGGCCATTTTAATCATTTGCTACGTGAACAAGTAAATCAATGAAATCATTTATCCAAAGCTCACCGGTGTTTGAAAATTCCTTTCTCCTCCTGTTCAAACCCCTTTTCAGGAGTTATACATAAACATGAAAGCTTTGTAAATCTGTTGTGGAAGACAGAGTTATGGATTGCCTTGATCATCTGTGCAAAATTATGTTTAGTATTCAGAATAAAGTTTTTGAACTACATGATGAAACAAATTTTAAAAAACCCCACCTTGAGTCAAATATCAGAACATGCATGAATTTATCTTTTATCTTTTAATAGCATTTATCTTAATCTCTTTTTCAAATTGCATATTCAAATCTGGTTAGATGATACACGTTTAGATGAGATTATCTATTGATAGGGACTTCTTAGGGAATAGAGATCTCCGAAAAGAGGAAGAGACTGCACATTTTAAAAAGTCAGATGCTCACCTTAGAGTAAGGAAAGGTGTTCCCAGCCAAAAGCCAGGTTTCCCAAGCTCTGTGACCCCAAGGCAATAAGCAGAGAAGTCACAGGCATTTCAGAGTCCCAGACCACCCGCGACTGGCAGGCCCTGTGTTTGATGAGTGTGCACAGACGTACATACACACAGACCAGCCATACACACAGACGTACGTACATACACACAGACCAGCCATACACACAGACGTACATACACACAGACCAGCCATACGCACAGACGTACATACACACAGACCAGCCATACACACAGACCAGCCATACACACAGACCAGCCATACACACAGACCAGCCATACACACAGACCAGCCATACACACAGACCAGCCATACACACAGACCAGCCATACGCATAGACCAGCCATACACACAGACCAGCCATACACACAGACCAGCCATACACACAGACCAGCCATACACACAGACCAGCCATACACACAGACCAGCCATACACACAGACCAGCCATACACACAGACCAGCCATACACACAGACCAGCCATACACACAGACCAGCCATACACACAGACCAGCCATACACACAGACCAGCCATACACACAGACCAGCCATACACACAGACCAGCCATACACACAGACCAGCCATACACACAGACCAGCCATACACACAGACCAGCCATACACACAGACCAGCCATACGCACAGACCAGCCATATGTATTTTGGTATTTACGGCAGACCTCAGACCACAGGAATGTCACAGCTTTCCTTTAGTCTGCTCAGCTGTTACATCTAAAAGCAGAGTTAAATGGAACTCAGCCTCCTTTGCTAACTGACCATTTTCAGCAGGTGTATCATTAGGACTTGGACTGGTTAAGTTTTTATTTCCTTGGGGATTACCCATTAAACACAGAATTTACTATCCACAAACATCACTAGCTCTTTCTTTCGCTACTTCTGCAATTAATGTTTCATAGCAGCTGTACAACAGTCCTCTTGGAGAGCAACAATTGTTTTAAGAACTGGTTCATGAACAGAAGTGTGCAACCCTGAAAAATAAAGGATTTTTCCCATGGCCACACTATTTCTACAACAGGAATATTATGATGGTTAAGCAAATGATACCCCTAGCCTTGAAACTTCTAGGCTACCCCAAAAGAAATTGATAATATCCTGTAAGTGACTGATAATATCAATGTGCTGCTCCTGCTACAAAAAGTTATTTCTTCTGGCAAAAATCCATTCAATCCACTCATTTTTTTGGCTTACATCCTTGGATATGGAACTGGATTAGCCATGGGTCACCGCTGTGAAAAAGAAACTTTTCCATAACAGTAAAAAGAACTGATGGCAACTGCCAGCGATTCAATAACACACTCAAAACTACCACCTTTGTCTAGGTATTTTTTATTAACAAAATTCCGTTCTCTTCTGCCTAAGGATAGGTGGTGGTCCAGGGCAGACTCTTTATTAATTGGGAGTAAAACTTATGCATGCTTTTTATCACAGTCCTCTCTAAGGAGACAAGGAAAGGATTTCAGTCTTCATAGACAGATACAGAATTTTAAAAAGGAAAATGGCATAACAACCTCATTATGAATTTAGAAACAATGTGTGCTTTCAACTTTACAGTTAAATCATACCATAAATAACTCAGGAAAAAATTTTTCTTCAACAAAATGAGGAAGTTCTGTAAGAGACAGAATGTCTGTAGAAGCATCATGGTGTGAAAAGCAAGGTAAAAGGCTAAAGAAAAGGCATTCAAAATGAATGAAGATAATAGATTTCTGAACGATATTTAATCTACTAGATGACAGTTAAGCTTTTTAAAGGCAAACTCCAACTTCTGCAATAGATTTAGGAACGGAATCCAGAACACCAATCTGCTTCAGGAGAGCTCAGCTAGGACAGCCCAAATCATCCTCACTGTTAGATAACACTACCACGGTTAACATATGTCCCTGGCTTTAGTTTAATGGAAATCTGCAGTAGATTCACTATTAAAATAGAAAAATGCCTGAGGAAGGACCACAAGCCACCTCCAATGACACCTATTAGCAGCGAAGACTGAAGGAGGCAGTTGGGTAACACTAGAGATCTGTTCAAAGCTGAAGACAATTTCCCTTTGCAATGCAAAGATATGATCTTCCAAAGTCTTAATAGGAAACAGCAGTGAAGGAAAACAGACAGCTCTGAAATTATTTCATAATGCTGACAAGCAGCCAGTAAGAAGGTTAATTCCGAGTTGTCACTAAAGATTGAATCATACAATGGATCAAATCATGGCAATATGTCTGTGCAGTGGGGATGTGGGGAGAGAAGTTTTAGGGGAAGAAAAAGAAAAATCAAGACTGAATTCATAGTAAATACAAAAGTATAGCTGACCTTATAAAATAAACAAAATAAAACTGTAACAATTAAAAAATACATAAGCTCCCTACCATATATACTTTGAGCCATCAAATAGGACAAGCTACATAAGAAAACAATTAAATTTCAGTATATTACCTTTAAAATTAACATTGAAATTTTTTAAATCTGACAATCCTCAATTTAAAAATATTATTATCATCTGAAAAAGAAGAACATATTCAAAGTAAGAACAAGACTACTGGAAAATGTATGCTGCTTTTGAAACAGACTGCACTGAGCTGCTATCAAAACCACCTTTAAGATAAAAGAAGCACTGACGTGTGCACTTTGAAGGATAAGCTCTAATTAAGCTACTGTTTTCTAAGGACACTATAACCTTATTTTTGATTTATTACAAAAACTAAGAGATAACTTAATCTTAGTCTTGTTTTGTTCTTGGTCAATGACCTGTCCAGGTACATCACCTTATTCCAGCCTTTTGAGATTTTAAAGCTCTGCTATGGACAGGTTTATCCTACTCATTTTAAAAGGTAATTGCACTGAAAAGATAAGATATTATCATCACCTATTAGCTGGCTTCACTGAGTTTAGTGTCTGTGTCCTAGACTAAGCCATGCATTAATCAAAGCCTCATATAACATATTTCTTTAAAAAACAGCAGTCACTGAAGTCTGTATTAAGATACTGAGTGTGTAAGTCCCTAAACGGCCCCAATTTAGCACCTCTTGTTGATAACCCACCTAATGCCCCATTAAAGCTGCCATTTTAATGCATTGTGTAGGAGCCACCCTGTCTTCTACTGTTGACATGGACATAAAGAAAGGTTCAAACTAAATCTTTTGAACTGAAGGTATATTTACCTTATTTAAAAAAAAATATATATATCTAGTATACCAGGGTTCAAGTTTAGTCCAGCTGAGAGCACAGTGCACACCTCAGTATTAAGCACCAAGGCTTTGGTTATCAGCTTGCAAGATCTGCTGCTTCCTTAAGCAACTTGGGCTCTGCTGTGATATAGGAAAAAAAATCACTATCTGGCAGATAAAAGACCAGATAGAGACTAGAAGCACACCAGGCTATAATTAAGATAAACTCCCCTAAATAGATCAGCCACAACATTCAGAAACTTCAGTAGCCAGTTGCAAAAAACCACTAACAATATTTTTATTAATTAGAAACAAAGCCAAAAGGCCACGGAAAATAAACCACGTGGCAATAATGCACGTGTTTTTTAGGAATATATGATCAAATTGCTCATGTGACCTTAGAAAACCGAACTCTCAGAAAATACTAGGGGCATGAGTGGAGGGGAAGGCTTCAACAACACACCAAATTTCCTGCTCTACTGATCTTACTGGCCTTATGGTCTCTGGAATGACTTCACTGCAGTGTTGGCTTCTGAGGTTTTTGCTATGACCCCTCTGCGTTTAGGACTGCATAGCGATGGGCCCTCAATTTGCTGCCAGAGGCAGCTAAGGGAGTTCTGAGTCCTTCTCATCTTTCATCCCATTCAACTAGACCACCTTCCTCCCTGGGACTGATAAGGGATAATATATGGCAAAGGAAAAGCAAGTGGCAGGAGATCCATCTTGACTAGAGGAAGTATTAGAGTGCTCAGCAGAACAGGTAGCACACTGTATTTAGGCAACAATATACAGGGAATAAGCTTGGATAGGTACAGGGATACATTAGATATCTAATAAATTTTCATCATCATATTTGAGTCTGCTAAGTAAGATGCAGATGAATCTAAACTAAATACACAGGGTTAACAGAGAGGTAAACTTTGAAGGTTAATCTGTCTCTTTAGGGCTACAGTGGGTTCCTATTACTCTTCCTAACTGTTTTTCTCTTTTTAGTATCTAGGTGCTCAACTGCTGTCCTGAACCAAAAGGGGCCATACTAGGCACAGCTCCAGAGACCACTCTGACAAATGGGCTGCATACGTGCTTACGCTCACCTACAGGAGTCTGATACTGTGTCATAAAACATCTTGCCAAAACTTAGAAGTTTCATTGAAAATGAAAGTTTTAGCTATTAAAAAAAAAGACTACAAAAAGACTAGAATTCAAAAATCCATACTTTATACCTATGGATTAAATAAAATTATTTTTATGATATATATCATTAAATGACACTGGAATTGTCCAGGGAGTTTCATGCTCTAATACTACCTCAAGCTCCTTTTGATCATTTGAATTTAGTCTTTTAGTTACTCTAATAGGTTTAGATTAGCTAAGTGGAAATATTCAGCACGGACACACTATCACATTCATTGTGCTGATCCTCTGAGATTGGTGCAGTTAACATTTTCCAAATCTCATTCACGCAGAGCTTTTTGTGAGCATAATGTTACTGTACGTTAAATCCAGCTAAAAGTGACATAGTTTAATGCTTCATAAATTCTCCAGTTTGCCAGCAAACCGCACGTAGCAAGCTCATCCGACAAGGTGATCTGTACATCATTGCTCACGGTGATTTATGCTGAAGGTTTCTAATTAAAGCCCTTTCTTTCAGTTTGTGCCATGACCAGCATGCATAGCAACATGTCATCAGCCCTCAAACTTCAGAGTTATGATGATTTTATTTTACCTTTCTATTGACACAGTAACAGCCTGCATACAGTATGTGCTGATATACTAAAGAAGCAAAGTAAACACCAAATTTTGTATTACTGGGAAATGAGTAACACACTGTGGCTCCAAGTTCATACATCCAGTCTTGCTATGATAACTTTGAGACCTGAAACTCTAGAGAAGGTGTCAGAGAGACAGAAAAAAGGGGATGTCCCTCAGACAAACGCTTTGCAGTCAAAATGATCTCATCTGCTTGCTACCACAGGTTATTGGGAATTAATTACCCCAGGGCGCCTGTCTCTGACTGGCATCCTACTGTAAAAAAGAATGCAGTCCCTGATGCTGTCCCGATTTTCTGTCTCTGTGAACAGCCTCAGCTCACATGTTGCCTTTTCTGCAACAGTGACAGGAGTTGTGCTCCACTGAAAAAATGAAAGAGGTGGCAAACAAAGGAAGATTCACATCTAAACGAGACAGGCAGAGATGCTGGAATAATAAAAGCAAAAATTCCATTGTCAAAAAGAAAAAAAAAGGCCTCCATCTCGATTTTAGTTTAAGGCAAAGCCCATTTCTTTAATACAAGTTTTTAAGGATTAAAAGATTAACATGCAGGTTGCTGTAAGTTGGCAAGAACTATATTTGATCAGATATGAAAACATACTTAATTAAACTGATGCCAGTTTATTAATATTTTGGACACACTATAAGAATTTTCATAGAATTTATAAAGGGTTGGCCGGGGTAACAAGGAATCAAGTCTTATAGGTAACTGCAGATTTAAATAAGCTAAGAGGTGCTTATTGCAATCATAGAGCTTCTACTGTCTGATATTTACCTGTCAGACATGTAATATGGTCCCCACATTCACAAATCTTTTATCAAACCTCTGCAAGTGGAAGTTTAAATATGAAGCATATGCTGTTTCACCTGTCTGCTCTTTAAACCCAAGGAAATAGATTAAAAATTTATAGACATTAAATTTGGGGTTTAGGCCAGTTTCTTTGATGTTTTATACCATTGCTAATATACATTATTACCGTTTGTCCCCTTATTTTATTTCAAAACATTTAAACTATTTTAGCATAGGTGAGTTTGGGATTAGTGGCTTCTCATCTGAAAAGGTGATCTTTGAACAATACATGGCAGACACAGTCTAAGCCAAGACTGACTGCTAGCTGAGGCAGCTGTAAGAATCTGAGATAAAGGCGTATTTTCAAATCATGGTTTGCTTTTTTTTTTCCTAAAACAGATTTTTGGTGACAGCACTTTTCCATCTTATTGACAAACTTTGCTTACTTTGATAGAAAGTTGTTTCTTGCTGTAACTCAGTTGAAATTTGAAGTACTACAGAAAGACACTAAGCTCTACTTGACTATCCCTACTTAAAAACATCCTGTTGCTTTACAGTGGGGCTCAAAAAAGGGAAATGCGCAGGTGCTAGATTTTAAAACAAATGCCAAAAGTTGGGATTCCACAAAGAAAACTCTCAGGGATATTAGACACAAAATTTAATCAGCTTTCTTCACCTTGCCCAATCCTGAAGATAATTAAGCTGTGCCATCCACCTCTGTAATTTCAACCTTCTGGTAGCAGTTAGAAACCTCATGTTAAGTAATAACTTCATAAGGATATGAATAGTTTAATATAAGAGCCTAATCCTATTACTTTGTGTGGGGGAACCCCAAGTCCCCGATTAAGCTTTTGTTTGCTACCATAAGACACTGTTGAGAAAGAATTATGAGCAGTTCAAGTCACGGTTACAAAGACAGTAGGATGATCCAATAGTCAAAAGGTGCAACACCAGTGGTTACAAAAGCTACAAGTGAAGACTGAAGTAGTGAATTGTCAAAAACTCCTCACGTGTCCAGGGTCTAAGTGTCTGCATTTTGAAAAAACCCATCTGATCTGCATCAATAAGATCCCCTTCCATCTTTTTTCATGCTTCATAGGGCTAGAACGGGAGAGAAAGGGGAAGAGAGAGAAAGTAAGAGATAATCCAAAACCACCAAACAGTCTGTAGCGTCTGTTTCAATTACCATAAAAAAGAGCCAGATGTAAATCTCCTCTCCAGTGGAAACTGGCCCAAGAGAAGTTAACTTTGCACTGATTTATGCAGAAGAGCACACTTTCCTCTTGATACTCTACTGACTGAGAAACTGACAAGTTGTAAGATTCTCTCCAATCCCTGGTGAGCTGCTACAGAACCACAGAGTACTTCAGGTTGGAACTGACCTCTGAAAATCCTCTCCTCCACACAAACACAACTTCAAATTTGAATCAAGCTGCTCAGGGTCTTGCCCAGTCAGATCTCCAAGGATGGAGTTTCCACACCTTCTCTGAGCAGCCTGCTCTGGGGATTAAACACTCTCACTGGGAAATTTTTTCCAAATCAGATTTTTCCTTGTTTCAGCCAACTTGTAACTGCTGTCTTCTGTCCTTTTCATATCTTTCAAGGGGTTATTAAGTTAGCTTGTTTGTTCATGGGATTATTTTATTTTTCCTAGCAAATCTCCAAGAAGCTTTTCTTACTCCATGTTGGCAGTCATTAGTATAAGAAATGAAAGAAGCTGCTATATAAAGTATCTTGAAAAAATAAATGAGTGGAATGAATAGTTCTAAGATCCGAGAAGCACTGAGGACTGAGTCAGTTTTGTAAACTTCAACAGGAGCTGTATTTTGGAGATGACAGGTGAGGGTATTGTGCTTTCATATTGAAAGTAGAAGCAGCATTGCTCAGAAGTGCCAGTTCAGATTTCTGCCTATATCTATTTTTGCGTATGTTTGTACAACTCCAGGTACTGTTAATAACAAATCTGAAAGATGTAGAGGTTTTTTTTTTCTCTTTACCTTAGAAGAAGATATTAAAAATTCATATTATTGTCAAAACTCTGCCCTACTCTGGACCAAACAAAATTTGTTGGGAAGCATGTCCTACTCACAAGCACTACAAAAAGCATGGCAAAATACTGCCAGCCGTGAGTGTGTCACTTTCAGGATATGAACCTGAAGGGTTTTCAAGAATGGCAGCAGAAAAGTTCTCCTAATTTTTTTTTTTCTTTGTGGTCTTATTTTGTTTGTAACTAATGATAACATGGATTCTAGTTAGCTCAGAACGTGTAAAACAAATGCAACACCCTCCAAAAAACCAACAACCTATGATACACAGAACCCAAGTGCCTGTTTACAAAAAGCAAACAGATAATGGCTTATGGATTTTGAAAATCAGATTTGTGTTATGGAAGCAAATCAAGAAGACAGCTCCCACACACAGAGCAGCAGGGCCAGATAGATTTAGTTCTTATTTCGGTGAAAGGAGAATTACAAGAGTTCTGCTCCCTCCCTCGCATTCAAACTCCTCCTTCTCCACTTACAAGAGGTCATTCTTCCACCTTCTGACCAATACATATTCCAACAGAAGTTGCTGCTTTTCATTTTTTCTTTACAAAGAATACATGTGGGTTCCCATTTCTGGCCCTCAGACATTTTCCAGGCCTAACAAAGGTTAAAAAAAGAAAGAAAAAAGAAAGAAGATTTCTCCTCCCTCCTTAAAGTATGGGCTCAGCTGAGTTTGCTAAACATTAAATAAAGCATAGTCACAACGAAACCTCAGTTCTGAGCCAGGGCGCTGGGTATCCCAAGCATCTTTAATGTCATGCAGCCTGGTTATGTTCTGTCCCCAAATCCTCTTTATTCTGCAACCCCACGAGTTAGTATGACAGAAAAAATATCTATATGAATACTCAGAGTCTCTCAAATGGTGCCATCAGTGTTTAACTGAGGACAGAACCCTTCATCTACACAGACATCATGTACTGACTGTCTAACTAAAAAGACTGTAAAATAAATTTGAAAAAAGACCAGTTCTTGGAAGGGAAGTTATGGGGCAAGTGGAGAGTAATGGAGAGCATGAGTGTGTACAATTCTTGTATGGACTATCCCAGGATTAAAAACGAGGCATGACATCTGATACACCCTTGGGACACGGCTGAATCCCAACGCTCTGCTCAATGACTTTTAGGCAGTGGAGCAGTGAACTGATGCGCTGCAACAGTCGAGCTGTCTGTATTTATTGGAGATGCACTCTGGTGCCCATCGCCATGTATACTAGTGAGCCTAGTATTTAAAAAACCCCATTTGCTTGTAAAATGAAAGACCAGTCACTCCACTCTCAGCTCTGAAACTCCCTCTTTGCCAAAACAAAGAAATAATCCAACCCAGGCTCTATTCCTGCCGCTGAACTAAAGAGAAAAACCTTCTGGAGACTGCCCGCGTTGATAAGACAGCAGTGAGCAATGATGCTGCTTTCTTGCACACACACAAAATCAGGCATCACCAGCCACACTGCCCCACAGCAATCTGTTTTGTTACGGAAGAATCTGTGCTTTTAGACATATTTGTGTGCAATCCCTGCTGATGAAAATACAATTTATGTGCTCATATGGAGAAAAGAACACTGTTCTCCCCGCCTCTACCTTAGCAAATACATACTGACTGCTTGTACAACAAACTATTAATACTGTTTTCTTAAAGGTTTTCAAACATTTAAGTATTCATGAACACTGCAAACAGAAGAAAAATATTATTTGCAGGGAAAGGAATTAAGAGTTGATAAGCACCAAATCATTCTTTACTTGGAGGCTTTAATTTAATTCTGGCTGCATTTACATGTAAATTTACCATGATACAAGAACACAGAGCTTCTTGGCCTCAGGGGTAAAAAATACTCTCCAGATAATCCATCTTTACAATATGAAAGAAAAAGAAAAAAGGATACAAAATGGCAGAAAGGCTACAGAGTATGCCTTTGCAGCCCAAAGTTGGTAAAGGAAGGATCAGGATCAAAAGAGTGCAGTGTTCTGCTTTTCCAGGAGACAAAGCATTTCCCACCATTTCTGTGCTTCTCTAGAGGACACAGACATCTGGGACGCAGGAAAATTCTGCTCTGCAGAAATAATCCCCAAAACTGGGAATCTGCAGACAGTGTCTCTCTCTTGCTCACCTCCTCACTCTGCTCCTTGGAGAACCCTGGTCCCAGAAACTACAGGTCATCTTGAGGAAGGATACAGAAGCCATCCCACCCCGTATAAATAATGTCATCAGCATTATAATAACCAGGTGCAACCACTAAGCAGTTCTGGAGGAGGATTTTTTACCTTCCATTACTGCTACCAGTAGCAGAGATCTCAGCAGATCTCTGGCTCATTCCCCTTCTGGCAATCCTAATGGATCTCAGAGAAACACCTCACCATCATGGTCACCTTAGAACAGTACTCAGTGAATCCCCTTCCAACGGGCTGGGAATCAAATTTTATCTCCAGGTATTGGAATTAAGTGGGATTATCTGCAAAAGACATACATCTGTGTTCTGTGATCTCCATGGGCTTCTGAGTTCAAAGTTCTGCTCTTCACTAATAAAAATGTTAATGGGTGATTATTTTGTATTAATCCTTCAATTTGCAGTCATTCCAGATGACATGGAATTAACAGAGGAATGTAAACTAAATACATGTAAGAAGTAAATCTTTTAGAAAGAGATTATAGATCCTCATTTGTACAACACACCCTTGGGGGGAGAGCAGATCCCACGGAAATGCCAATTGTAAAAACACACTTGTTTGCAGAAACCTACCTTGTATAAAGAGCCTAAAACAGACCAGCAGAAGCATCAAATCTTAGCGGCATGAAGAAAAAGCTTTTTCCTTATAGTTTTCTGCTGCATTGACCTTGCACACTCCTTAGTTGCAGCCTCCAGGCTTCTGAATTCTAGGAGACTGACTGAAGCTGTGCCTTCATCATAAAGCCTCAACAACTGTAGTTTTCATCTGGGCTTGTAGGCAGTCAATATAGAAATACTTCCTAACAGAGTGCCCCAGCACAGCGGCCCTGTCCAGCATCACCCAACAGCTGCAAGGAAAGGCAAAGCCTGGAGAACAGGCACACTGCTATTTTCACACAGGTTTATCAAATCCTGCTCAAAGGAATTTCCAACAGACAGCAGTAGAAAATAAAATTTTAAAGATGCCTTTTCATTTCCGGAACCTTAGTTATTGTATTTTGCAACTATACCTAATTTATTTATGACTAAAAACCTCAGAGATTAATTATGTGATTTTTCTTTACTATATGCTACACCACAATGAGATCTTTAAAAGAGCTGTATAGTGGTAGTTGAATGTGAGAGGTGTAAGGCTGAACTGCACGCTAGCTTTCTACGTGGGCAACCTGCCAGACACTAGCAGATGCACTGAAACGTCTCTCGTATCAACACAGCAAATCATGTGAGTCTTAAAATCACAATCTGCATTTGCCTAAATTTCCTAAAACTCTACTCCTCATTCCATAGTACAGCAGAGAGACAGGGTAAGAGGAGGACCAGACAATCTGGTTATCTGGGAGAATTTTCAAATGTCTCTTTGGAGCAGTAAAGGACACACCAAGGAGCCCCAAAAGCCTTATCTTTGTTTTTCTCATTCCACTTCCATTGGGGTGTTTTTCTAGTTTAACTTCCAAAAGTTTTTACCATTCCTGTGTTTTCTCTATTCCCCATCATGCTTGATAAACTTGAGGTAAATGGAACAAAGACATGCAACTAAACAAAAAAGGTGGCTAAATAACCCAAAAAAGCAAAAAGTCACCTTTCTTAAGAAAAGATCTGTTACATTGAAACATATATTTTTTTTTTAATTCAGTGTTCTGCTCAAAAAAGGTGAATAACATGCATATATAGTGTACCCTTCATACTATCCATATATTTACATACTAATTAAAAAGCCTTCCTTTTATTTTATTATTATTAGATATTCATAGGAACACTTCATCTGAGACAGACATTTTGGACATTGATTTTCAGTAGATAATTAATCAGTTGGAATAATCAAAGATTCCAAAATTTTCAAAGCCCAGTGAAAATATACCCAGTTTGTGCTGAAATTCCCATTCCAGTTCTTTTGGATGTCAGAGAGACACTTCTGCTGGTTCACAAAGGGATAAAATAATTCTGACCTGCAGGTGCAGCATCGAAGGTTGTTTCAAACATGACTGCACCTGTATAACATATAAATCTCCCTTTCTGGAATATGCCCTTGCAAGATTTTTAAGATTTCAGCAGAAAATAAAAGAAAATGAGATTATTTAATATCTATGTGGCCTAGATTGTAATGCTTGAATGTTTATGAGTTTCTTTCACAAAGAAAAAAATACTCTGTGAGGAGGAAATCACAGAACAGGAAATTGCCAGCAATGTTTTTATCTTTTCTTTTCTCTTTTGATAATATTAATCTTTAGTTATTTTTAATACAGTACTATATTTAGAGAGAACAGTTGGCAGTTATTATACAGATGCAGAGAGGATTCATTTTCAGCCTACTGGATACTTTATGAAAGGGACAGGGAAAAATGAAAATGACTTCTCTATGCAAAGCTGCATGTTTGGGACTCAACAGGCATGGAGATTTTATATGAAACTGCTAATGACACACTCAAGGGTATAAAATCCATTGCATGAATCTGGAACAAAAGCAATCTATTTTTTATCTCTGAAAAATGTATTCTCTTTCTCTGTTTTATTAATGAATAAATACATGGGTAATTATTATTTCTACATGAAGCACTACATAAATTCCAGACTGAGATTATGAAGCTACCAAACCACAAGTCATTAAATAGCTGTCACGCGTCTATTCCTGTCTCCATAAACCCACATCTCGATGGCCAAGCTTATCTCTTTTTTTTTTGGTAAATACTGAAGAGAGTTTTAGATTAACAGCCAAACCAAGAGGAATTAAAGAAAAACAGAATTTTAAATGTTCCTCTAGCTTTAGCAACGATGGCAAGATCTGAACGCTCTTTTGGATACTCTCGGTACGAAAGCTTAGGGACCCAACACAAAGCTAATTTTTTTTTATTTACCATTCTTCTACAATATTCTTTGTCATGAGCACACAAAAGCTTAGCAAGTATTGACCATGTTTTTACCTACCCTAGGGAACTGGAAAATAGACACATGCAATGATAAATCCAAGATTTTGCAGTAATTAGTTGTACTTTATTGGAAACATTCTACTAAATAAACTTTTATTTAGAATTGTACAGCATGTGTTTGATCTCAGCATCTGTCTACTCTTCCAGTACGAATCACAGTATTGTCACCTCCAAAGACCCACAGCATAGGAAGAACCAAAACAGTCTACCCAGGACTGAAAGGGAGCTCCCAGAGTGTGAAGTTGAGCTCCCACTGTCACAGACACCTACCTGATGCGTTGCACTCTCTGGCTACCTCAGGTCAAACCACTGTAAACTTGACATCAATATATATTATATATATAAACCCATCTTGGTTAACTTCTTGCAACATCTGAGCATCTCTTTGCATCCTTTTCCTAAGTGGCCTCCTCTGCCCTCCTTTCCATTACTGTTTTTCCTATGTCTTAAAAAAACTTCTAACATCCAAGGCTTCAAATAGCCATTTTTTTCTCCAAGCCCAGACAAACACTTTTTGGGTTCTCTAAATCCTCTCCCTTTGCTCCATTTTTTTGTTCCCACAGACTTTCTTATCTCCAACTCCTTCTAAAAGACTAATACCAAGCAAGGAAAAAGAATGTTTCAGTTTGATGCCACCAGTAGGAAAACAGGTTTTAACTATCTCTGAGAGACCAGAGACTTCACCCTTAGATTTAGAATTCAGCTTGCTTTCAAGTTTTTCATTTCTATAGATCTGTTAGACTCCATTCCCAAGATTAGAAAGATAAATTTAAATCTGCATTACCTGCCATTCCATGTATAAATTTTCAACTCACTGCTGGCCTGTTATGTATATTGTATCCCCTCTCATAATTTCTCACATCAAACTGGTAACTAGAAGCCATCCTCTATCCATTGCTATCTACGTATACATTAGAAGAACAGTAGGAGAGCAAATTAAGGAAGTGTTCTGTACAGAGATACTGGTTTTGTACAGATTAAAATCTGATCACTGAACACAGACACGTATCTCAACTAAAATAATCCATCAGTACAGCGTTGCAGTTTCAAATGAATTATGTCATTTCTAAGGTATGGGCTACAAAGCACTAACCATGAGTCATTCTTGTGCATCGGGAACTGTTCTTGACATAGATTCACAGAAACAAAAGAAAGATTGTCTCAGAGCAAAACAGAAAACCCCCCTGTGAATACTTTAAACAGGAAAACAGAGTATAACAAAGTGGTCTATCAGTTCTGATGACACAATAAAATGAGCAGAAGAGGGACCTTCTCAACTGCACTTTCCTAGGTAACAAAAGACACAGAAGAATATTTTATTCTCTACTGAGATTCCTGATGCACTGTTATTTACCATTATATGCACAATGTTAACCCAAGAAATTGAAGTTCACACAAAAGAAGATGTTGAGATTATTATTTTTAGACAATTGCAGAAGCTTCACCTATTAGACCATCATGATCTGTACGTCCCTTTTTTACATTTTTTCCTCTGCACTAGAATTACCTTCCTTTGGCTCTCGGTAGCTGGTAGGCCGGGACTTGCTGTGTCTCCTGAGTGCACTAGTGTTTGCCTCCTTCAGTTCGACCTTCTTCATTCATTACTAAAGAGGTATGATACAGGAGGTGCCGTTCTGCCCCCAGAGCAACTACTGAAACAGTACTTCAGCAAAATATATAGGCAAATAGTAGAGCTAGAAGAACTGTTTTAAGGAAAACAGAGCAGGTCTAAATCCCCTGCCGTCATTATGAAATCCCACTACAATTTTCACAAGGCTACAGGTCTGTATAAATTCTCTTTGAGCTCTTGCAAGTCCTTCTCTTGCTTCCCCTCTGGATACAACACATTCTGCATTGCTGTAAAAAAATCTTACAGTATTAGTCTTCATTTTTTGCATTCATTTGGTTTCAACTGAAATAAGTGTTCTATATGCAGAATCAAGAATAAATAGAATGACCAACATAATTTACCATCATTCGCAATTTGCTGTTCAATATTAATAGGCAGTTGCTAAATAATTTTAATTCTGTCTCTGCTAGGTGCAACGCAATTCTGGCATTACATTTTAAATGAGCAATATAAACCACACACAGCTGAGTACTAGTGTTTAAGAGAAGCCCTACATTTATTGGTGTGCCCCCTTTTGCAGTGGACATTGTAGTGGCTATTCAGGGCAGGTACAGCATCTTTTAGCTTTCAGAAGAGCCCTCAGACTCCACTGCATCTCTGTACTGTTTTGGTTTCACTCCTCTGGTTGCAGCCAAACACAGTTGCTCTCTCACTCTTCCCCCCAGGGAGTAGGGGAGAGAATTAGAAAGGTAAAAGTAAGAAAACTCATGGGCTGAGATAAAAACAATTTACTAATTGAAAGAAAATAATAATAATAACAGTAATAACAATATGCAAATGAGTGATGCCCAGTGCAGCTGCTCACCACATGCTGACTGATGCACAGCCTCAGCCAGTGATCCCAGAACAGAGACTGTCCCCAAACCACAATCCTGGGAGAGCAAGAGCCCGAGAGAATCCCCATCTCTCTGGTCAACTCTGGTTAATATACTGACATGACATGATATGACGTGGAATATCTCATTGGCAGAGCCAAATGCCAATTTTGGGTTTGCTAATTACTACACTTCCCCCTCCCATGCCTTTGCACTTGCAAACTGGCAAAACACGATGACCTTGGACTTCCAGTAACAACTAAAAACATGAGTATGTTATCAACATTCTTCTCATAACAAATCCCACACTGAAACCAAAACACAGCTGTTCTGGCTACTCAGAAGAAAATTAACTCTGTCCTAGCAAAACCAGGACAACTGTTAGGGGTGTAAGCAAATGAAAAGTCCATTTGGGCCCCGGGCTGAGGCAAACAGAATAGGTCATGGAAAAAGGCTAGACACGAGATGAGAAATCGCCAGACATGTTAGATAGCGAAGTGAGAAGCTGACCAAAGTTACAGACTATGTAACTGTGTTAGACTGAGCATCTAACTACAAACACAAGAGGACTGCTGTTTTAACTACTTTTCATTTATATTCTGCTTCCACCTGAGTTGAACTTACTAGTGACTTACAATGAGACACAGAATGCATTTCAAAATACAGTCACAATGAAACACAAATGTCTCCTATGTCAAATACATAAATCCCTTCCAGCTCAAATATTACCCCAGCAGAAATAAGCCCCTACCATCCCTCCCAAAAAAACCCCAAAACCTGTAACTATGGCCTAATGTCAAAGAAAAGAACAAGTACTTTAATAAGCAACAATCTGTTAAAAGGAAATAAATGGCCTTCTTTGAAAAGGTTTGGTTAGGATATTAACTGTCTGTGAGAGCCTAACGGGATAAAAACAATAGCAGAAGCAGACAGCATGACTCTAATATTCCTTATCACCCAGATTAGTTTCTAGTAAAAGAGACAGGGCAAAATGAAACAACTTCCTAATTTTTAAAATTAATTTATGCCTTTATGAAACACCAACGTTATTAGGGACAAGATTGAGGCCACATAATTGAAAATGAATTTTGGCATGGACTGGTATAAAGGGAGGGTTAAGACTTTGGGATGACTGTTGATGAAACCATAATGCAAATCAGCATATAAACATACAAAAAGGTGACCAAAGGGGAGACACATTTCTTTCTTTTACACAACTAGTTCTAAAGTGAGCTTATAGCCAATGTAATTCCAGAGGTCCTTCATGCACAATCTATTACGCCTTCTTAATCAAGAGCTCAATAATGTCATTATTCAGAAGACTGGTGCCGTTTTAAACAGCCTTCTTCCCGAAAATGGATTCTGTCTTCACAAACGTATCCCATCAGTTTGAAGAGAGACAACATCTCTTTCACTTTCTGCATTACGCAATGTATATAAAATCACACTGGCAATCAGAGCAGAGAAAGGATGTTAGAAGAGTATATATATATTTTTATTTTCTTTAATGTACAGCTAGCAGGAAGGGCTTGTGTCATGTCACCACCTAGCTTACCACAGAATTCATGAATAGCAATTTGGAAAGCATTAGAATAAATGTATTTAAAATACCATTTACTGTACATCTTGCATCTTTTTATCGTCCTACATTCTTTCACTATTCACCAGAAAAACACAAAATTCAAGAATGAAATATTAAATTGATGCTAATTTTATTTCTCAAAGCTACACCCTATAACCTGAGCATTCATTAGTGTGACTGGGATATCTAAAAAAGCCTAGATGGCTTAAATGATGTGTTACTTCTAACCCAAGGTAGGAACAGGAGAGCTAAGATGGTCAGAAACTGGTTAGTGAAGCAAATGTAACCATAGTTGAGAACAGTTATTTGTTGGTACAGCGATAGCTGGTGATACACTGGGGTACTGAAGGAAGTCTCTTGCCTCTCGCTAATTACGTGTCTGGGGAAAGGCAGAAGCTGGTTGCTCTGCTGTGTTTTTCACCCTCAGATACACTACATCAGTGAGGTCTGTGTTCTCCCAGCTTCTCCTTTGTGTTGATGCCTTAAGTTCAATCACGAGCTTTTCCATCAGAAGCAGGAAAACGTCTCTGTTTTTCCCGGTTTCTTACACACTAGCACACTGCCTTTGAAAAAAAGAACAATTTGTGCATTTTGTATTTAAAGAGGTCAAACCTTTATGGAAAGCATTCTTACTACAGTCCTTCTGCAGGAAGAAAGACTGCCTTTTCCCTTCAGATTGCCTTTTCAATTGTTGCTCCTTGTCATTTTTGAAAGCCAGCGTGCCCTAAGGACTGCAGCAGTTTGGTATCCTGCAGAAGGGCTACACTGATGCACTGGGAGTGCACGCTGGGTGCTTCACCGTAACTACTATCTACTTTCAGTTTTAGGTATACGGCAGGGAGAAAAATTCCTCATCAGCTATTCCTTCAGTAACATCCAAATACATGGATCACACAAGGATTTCAAACAGAAGATCAATTTAAGTTTTTAATATGAAGTTCTTAGTGTCATAAAATCCCATTTTCAGTTGCTTAGACCATTCCCAAGTTGTAATTATCTTGGCAGACATGCTCTGTGATAATTATTTGCTTCAATTTACTATTTTTCTCTCATAAAGATTTCAGACCAAACAATGCAGCTTTTTAAAGGGAAGGACAAAGATCATTACAAAGCTTATCTAATACAATCTGTGGCGGTTTTTAGTAATCCATAAACTCCTAAGTAAAACTGAAATTTGGTAGGACATTTCTTTAGTAATAGCTATATACCATCTCCTTCTTAAGTCTTAGTATTTTTTCCCTACCTTTGCTTATAAACTATCTTCAGAAAAAAAACAGAATTTGTGGATGACCAACAAGATTTGATCAATACTAATGGTTAAGATTTCAGAAAAATGATTAAGATTTCAGAAAAAAAATCATCCTAGATATATGCTAAACACAGCACCCACTAAAACTAGAAAGAACCAAGCAATGCCCAGAAAGCAGACTGATAATCATGTTCATTTATAAAAATGAATATTATATTTTATTTTTAATTTTGACTGCTGCAAGGCAAGGAGTCCATCTCTCCTCTGCCGGTTACTTTCTTCCAGAAAAGCAAGCCCACTGATTCAAGTACAGAAAAGAAGGAATTGGACAAAGATTGGAAGGGTAACAAAAAATCAGCATCAGAATAAACCACAATTACGCTGAACTTGAGGGAAAGATTGAAAATGTGAGGGGAGAAGCAGAGATAGAACTGGCTAGACAGGAGTAAGAGTGAAAGCTGGAGACATCGTGGGAGGCCAAGACTGGATGCAGGAGATGGGAAAAGACTGCGAACATCTGGCCAAGGGAAGGCTGAGATTTTGGAAAGCCTATCTTAATGGAGCTGTACCATGACCGAAGACGAGAGAGACAGATGCAAGACCAACCAGAAAAGAATCTGTGGTACTAGGGGAATGAAACTAGTTACAAAAAGCGTAAGAATACAGAGGAGAAGCAGGTTGAGAAGACAAGACTGAGAGTAGATAATGAAAACCAGTGTAGGAAGGAACTGTAAGGTCACAAAGAAGAGTAAGTGGCAGGTGGATAAAGCACACAGGACAAGTCAAAGAAGGAACACAGACCTAGCTGGGCACAGACATGAGAACTACAGGAAAGCAGATCCATTTGATGTCTCTTTAGCTAATGGGGCAGCAGATAAGTAACTTGGGCAACAACAGAAAGGGAAGCAAAATAATTTGACAAGTCTAGGGAGGAACAACTAAAACAATTGGTTAAAATGGGATACACACTTCTGTAGATCCCAGAAGAACCAAATATTGCTGATTTCTGTCTGGGCTTTGCCTGTACACAAAATGACAATGTACCAGACTGGCTCAGCTTTGCTCTGCAGGATGGATGCAAAGCTGCTAATCCTGCTGATGGACCCTTCCAAAGGGTTGTTTGTCACAGTGATGCCATCCCATGGTTTTTAACATGTTTGTCCAGGACGGTGCCATGGCACAGCCTCAGGTTATCAAGCTGCTGTACGTAGGATCTGCCACCTCTTTTGTTAGAGAAGTTGGGAGGCGTATGTAGGAAAGTAGTCAATAGGTAAGCACAGGTAGTAAAGAAATGCTACTCTAGATAAGTGGGTATCTTTCCTCTCAACTTGTGCTACACAATCTCTATCTGATGACAGCAACAGAAACCGCATTCCAGGTGCCTACCAACTACACAGTCCTCATTTTCACAATGACTTGATATGCCAGGGATCTAATACCTAGCAGTGCTAAGGGATGGAAATCAAGACACAAAACACCACATCACAACCACGGCAGCTCACATCACTGGATGTTTTTCCCTTTTCCTTGCCATGTGCAGCAGCAGGTGAACAGGACTACAGATGTGAAAAGAAATAAAGCAAGCTTTGTAAGGCATTCTCCTATGTGCCATACGGAAGGCCACATGGAAATTGGTAATTCTGTACTTACAGCAATAAATTAGGCTTATGACTGCATTTCTGAGAGAAGAAGAAAAAAACCCAGAACATTGAGAAACCACTGATTAGGTATGCATCGACCATTCAGTGCACTAAATGAAATGGATTCTTGCAGGGCGTGTGGGAAGGGAGAACAGTTACTTCATTAGACAGCTTCTCACTGCATACACTAAATAGGACTAAAGTGGCAAAAGCCATCTTATGCCTTATATTCCCTAATGCTTAACTTTGCAGGCACAGCAGGGTTTTGTATGTTTAATACAAACATAAAATGTGAGCGTGAGCGGAGAGACAACAGTGGCGGCGCACTGTGCTGACAGCCATGCCAGACTGCAACCTCAGTGGGGTTTTTCTAGACTGAGCTCTGCTGTTACTGCTTGAGAAAGCCATTTGGAATCTATCCTCTGTTCAAGAACACACACAATTCCAACAGTTTACAGATTAGAAAAGAACCAAGTTTCCTCCAGGTAGACTTCAGTCAAACCACAGCAAATTCCTAACTGGAAACAGGGTGTCCCCTTAAAAACAAAAGTAATAAAAATATGTATCATGCCCTCTTGTACTGACTTTAGATCACTGCAAAGGGAAGAAGTTTAGTTGTTCTGCAAAACACAAGCTACTCCGTCATACCCAAAGGACTATTATTTTGACCTGTAAGTATGTGATATTTGAGAGCAAGAGCAATTTAAACTGCTCTGGTGAATACCCTGAAATGAATAACACACCACAGGAAGCCACAGAATACACAGACACACACAAAAGATTGGTCTAGAAAACAAAAGTTACTTCAATTGTGATATTGACACGTAAGATAAAAATGCTCCTTTTACCACTATCTTGCAAGGAGATTTTGCTAAAAAGGTTTTTGTTGCTCTAGTGAATGTTATCCTTCCTGTGAATGGTATTCCTCCTCGTCAACTGACCAAAAAGACAATCCTGAAGCATTTTTTTCTTTAAACAGCAGAAATCAGTGATTTGGCTCAAAACATACTCAGAGAACCTAGAGCCAATGGACTCCTTTCGATATTCAGTGTCCAGTCAACTAAGCCTGCAAGATTCACTTCAATTTTTTAGTTATACAAGTAAACATTTACTTGTAATTCTTCAGGTATGATTGCTTTTTTAGTTCTTTAGAATGAACCTAAGCCATGATACCATGACCAAGTATTTTAGATAAGTATCCATTAAAGCTATTATTCTTTCTTTTTTCTTGTCCCTCATTTCCTCCCCTGTGCTGCAAAATACGGACTTGTTGACTGGGCTGAAACATCTGTTTCAGGAACCACAGCTGTGAACCTGATCACAGAAGAGATTCAGACTAAAAGAGTATTTTCACAGGCTCTTTCTAAAGCTGCATCTCGTGCACACCAAAACTACTACACAATTTTTTGCCAAGTGACATCACAGACTGAACCTTCTCACCACAATAATGATCCAAAAAATGCAGAATGCTCTTTTGCTAATGAGCCAGAAAATTGCCCAGTCTCGTGGAGGCCTCTTTCCACTCCAGGATCACAGATCCATCCGTCAACACAACTGGTTAACGTGGTAGCTTCCTCCCTCACCTTATTTGTTACTGCCGTGGTCAATGCTTTTCCAGTCAGGTCCTCAAAACTACTTATGAAGCTAAGTCAGATGAACAAAAAAACCCCTCCAAATTATCACAGTCATGTTTGAGAGCCCACAGAGCAGATGGGTCCATAAACAGCTCCACTGGCAAAATGATGGACATGACCTGGAGCCGGATTGGAGGGATCTGCCTTTGCTATCATAAAAATTGCAAGATATATCCCCAAACAGCATGAGGAACCACACAGATACTCGCTTAATGACCGTAATGCCAGTGGGAAATCAGACAGCATGCGAGCCTGGGCAATGCAGGAGGCCTGGAGTCCAGTTTCCTCCATGCAGGAGATTAAGCCTAGGAGAGGTGGGCAGAGGTTCAGTTGCACGAATATGTTTTTATGTCCCTAGGAAAAGTGGTAGAAATACACTAAAATGGCACAGAGGTAACCAGAGAGCATTTTTAAGACAACAGTGATAAAAAGTTGAAGGAAAGTAAGTTTTAGTTACAATTCTGACTGAAAGAAACTTGTAAATGTTAAGGAACAGTCTCTCTTGCCTGGTCCCCAGTGGGCTCAGGGCAGCAGGACACTGGCCAGTCAGCACCAACACAGAGGGCTGCCCTCAAGGAACACCGAACTGAACCGCAGACTGCAGCAACCATCTCTGCCTTGAATGGAAACAGACTGTCAGCCTCTGAGTTTCAGCTAAGCATTCAGGACAATCACCAGTTTCTCACATTTTTAACACCAGTCTGAGCCATTTTTATACAATAGACAATAATATTTAAGTAGCATGATTAGAAAAACCATGTGAATGCTATAAGCAAAGGCTTATCAATAATTTCTGAATGAAATTTTATCACTTGCTTTTAATTTAATAGTCCACTGAGAAAGTGAGCTTTCTTTGGTCTTGTTTTTCATTTTATTGTATTGATTCTTTTTTAAGGAAAAAAAAAAAATAAATGAAAAAGACGACACTGTAGTTTTTCACACAGCATTTATATGAACCAGTGCAGTTTGTGAAGTTCACACATCACTGAAATAATGAGGTGACTTTGCTGCTGCTGCTTTGATTTAGGTGAATTGAAACATTTAGTTTCTCATATAGGGAGTGCATCTTTCTCTGTCCTCCAAACACACAGAATATAATCTTTGAGTTATGTTAGAAGGAATTCAAAACAAGAAAAAAGAAATAATGAAAATAAAACCTTCATCACTGACCAAGACAAGTCTTCTTAATTCTGGTCTTAGTAGCCATAATAAAACAGCCACTGAACTTGCATATAAGAATAATTTATAGATGCATATTAAAATGTGCAAATTTCACATCTGCATGACACGGAATATGATTAGCAAACTCCAAACCAAAACATCTCTTCTCACTAAACTCAGGGAATTTGTTCTTTAGGGTACAGCACAGAATGCAGAATGGGTATTACAGAGTATGGCTAGATTAGCCAAAAGCGGATCTGACTGATCTCATCTCTTCTGATGCCCTCACAGCACTGCAGCAGGGGATGGAAGTGAGGCAACCCTGACTGCTATGGAACTCTATCACATGCACATCTGTCCTTCCCGTAAGATGGACATGGTTTAGATCTGCTCTTCTCAAACCCAATAATGACATTTTCCTCCTCATGGGAAGGATCCTTTCTAGAATGGTAAGGAAAGCAGAGTGGGGAGGCGAATCTGTAACTACAACACAGCATACACAAACTGCCATGTCTCTCTTGGAAAGTATTTATTCAACCTCTACAGCAGCTTTTCAAAGGTTCTTCTTTCTCCAGTATTAGGAGCAATTAAATCCTAGTTTCCAGAGACAGTTTGTCAAATCTTACTTTTAATCAGCAACACCTCTGAGGCTCTTCTTCCTCTAAGTGTAAACCTTAGAGTTTGTTAAATTAAGGTTTAGGATTTTTTTTTCCCCTGTTTTCTTAAAGCCTTAGCTTGCAGATTAAGAATTACTTGGCCAAGCTTAGCCCAAAGAGATTGTCAAAAGCCAAGTTATTTATTTACGAAGCTGTAGGTTTAGAAGGGAACTGCTGACATACTGGTAACTACACCAGTACCATGGTACCAGTGGGATACGATTGCATTTAGAGATGTGCTGCTCTTCTGGCAGGGGAACTCCTTCCTGCCATAGACACTGCTTAATCTACTAATAATCGTTTGGTAATGACTGTAGATACTGTCTTTCTAAAAAGTAGATATAAACCAAAAATAGAGTTTCATCTAGCATCAAGGAAAACAAAAGGACAGACAAACACAAAGAAAGAACTAAAAGCAAAGACAACTCTGCCAAACTGTTTCTAGTCATACAAATTCTGGAAGGGGACTCTCATTGCTACAGCAGAGGTTGCAAGAAAACTTTTTCTACTGAAAAAGTTATCAACAAAACGCGTGAGGAACGTGGCATAGAAGGAAATACCTGTGCACACATGGCATCCTGGCACAGGGAGCACAACACATCGCCTTTATTCCTGTTCTCAAAGGGACATTGCAACGTATCTGCTCTCACGGACCGTGCCGCACCGGAGGAGAGGAACGCAACATGGAAAATTATATGAACACAGACTGCACCTGACACAACACGGAGGTATAAGCACCACTGGTTATTAAGATGCTGGCTTCCCTTCAGCACTTGCAGTAGTGGAACAGCTGAGGTGATTAAAGGACATAGGGACAACAAAATAATATGCAGAGATAATAACTTCCATAAAGTGATACAATTGGAGAACTGGACACAGTTTCAGGCTGGAAGAATGGACTCATCTTGCAGTTTTGCATCTTTTTTTGTTTGTATTACCCAAACGAACCAGATGGTCTGATTGAAATAAACACAGGGAAACAAGGAAAGGAAAGAATGCTCCTGCTCTGTCAAGCAGCCCCTTTCTGTGCTATCACAGCAAGTCCCTGGTAAGAACCCTGGAGCTCCTATTCCTCCTGACTCTCCTGAAGGACAGAACAGCAGATCCTCTGATCTCAGCTCTGCCACCAGTTGAGCTGGGTTTCTCTTCTTGAAATCTACTCTCTAAGCCTGAGATACCTTAAAAATGTGATGGGGTAGTTAATTGAGTATGAACACTTATTTAGCTGACACAGTGGAGTTTCTACCCAGCAACAGTACCCAGAGACAGAATTTCCTCACATCTACCATACGGTTCCATCCCAAGTTCACTCAGAACTCATTATTTTCTAATAAAACATAGTAAGGTTTTTTACTTTTTTTAATGGAAGTTTTATATATATGTATAGGAGTTGTTTCATTTTAATAAACAGCCTTTTTTCTTCTTAATCTATCTTTATTAACATACTCAACATAAATTATGCAGTTCAGCCAAGTCCACAATTTATTTTATCAAGTGAGAAGTAGTATTTGATTTTCCCTAAACTGTGGTGAAACTGATGGCTATTTGGCTGAAGGTTTCTAATTGTGCTTTAGAAAAGAGACATTTGTTGTTAGACTTCAGCAAAGAACAAGATTTAAATATTACATCGACAATGTAACATCATCTATGCATTAAGATGCTGGAAGAATAATTATGTTTTTGAAAAGCTAAAGTTTCATTCATACATGAAAAGCCATCTAAAAATTGTATTTTAACTCTAAACAATGATAACAGTAGCAAATGATTATTTGTGTTTAGCCAAAAAATATAAAGCCCTGATTCTGCCCAGCACTAGATTTATATTTTCTTTTGCTTAAATATTCTTTTAGGCTATGTAAATAATTTATATCGTATAGATGCATTTAAAAACCCATTAACAGATTTGTTTTTAATGAGCTGCTGAGAACTAGTACATTTATCTTTGAGATGCTTACCATTACGAGTATGTTAAGTGAGACAGTAACCCCTAATGTGTTCAGTAGTTAAACAGAAGCGGAGCAAGTCTGTAGTAATGGGAAAACTTCCATCTGATTTTCGTAAAGCCCTTTGGAGTCCGTGCAAAGCCTGTGCTTGTTCGCAGCTTTCTTTTCAGACAGCGCACGGAGAGTCCGCGCTGTGCTGCGCCTGCCGAGTGACGCCTAATCCTGCGAATGAGCCCACTGTGCGGGCAGGAGCGCTTCTCAGAAACACTGAGGACCAAATTCAACAGTAAGCACAATGGATTTTCTGAAGGAAAACCATGTTGGGAGATACACAAAGACAGTTTAACATGGATTTTTAAAAAATGCTTAATTTGCCTAATACACTGTAAGTACTGGAAAGTTTAGCAGAGCTCTGAATCAGGAGTCGCCTGTTCCTCCCCAGTATAACACCATTACCTAAGCACTCTGTCGCGCTGTACAACGTTATGTGGGACAGATCTGCTGCTCCCAGAGGAAAAGCTGCCTCTGACTTCAGTTATGATGATTTAACTTCAAAAATTATATGGTTAACAACATTTAACAGGGACCATTATCTATGGAAACACTGTGTATCTGTCACTGGTGTTTGCTACAGCACTGTTCCGCTACCTATAGTGTCTAAGGGGAATCAAGTCCCATCTCCACTCATCACTACATTCCAGACAATAAATACACCACCCTATACAATACACCTAGGGGAAAAAAAAATCCACTGTTTTATTTCTTACCTAAAAACTAGATTAATTTATAATACTGAGTTATTAAAAAGAAATCCTGCTATACTTTTAACTCATCAAGTTCACTATTAAACTCAACGAGATGAACATAACTTGAAAGACCTCAATGTTAGTCTTTTCAATAGCCTTGTCAGACATCAACAGGAAATCAAAAGGAAGCAAAGAAGCAAGAACAGACTGAAGATTCCAGTCACAGAAGAACTACCTTTACTAACCAGAAAATAAACCCAGTAACAGTAAAAAAGAAAAAATAATAAAAAAAATATATATACACATGGAGTAGAAAAAAGTATGAATTTAATGACCCATATGCCCACGGAGGCAAAAACATACAGTATGTGACAAAAGATCAATGGATGTTCATATTTTAGGAGCTTGGTAACTGCACTGTGTAGAGGAGATAAAAGAATTTATGCAAAGGTTGGAAAATCTGGCCCAGAAGATAGGCAGCCCAGCCTGGCAAGAAAGTGGAGGCCAGTGAAAAGGTGTGTGAGCAGTACACGGCAGCACACTGCTTCCTGAGCTGGCAACAGCATTGTCGCTGGGAGATGCGCCTACATAATGCTAGTAGGCTTTGCTTGGTTTGAGGGTTTTTCTCCACAAGTATAAATCATCAGTGAATAAACCCAAGAGACTAAAGAACTTTGAGCAAGTGGGCAAATTCGACAGAAATTAACTCTGAGTTCAACTCTAAATTGTAAAAAACAAACCCAACCAAACAGCTATGCTGCAAGCTGAGGTTGCCAAGAGGAGAAAGGATGCTCAGAACCAGCACAGGTTTCTTGATGTTGCAGTTGTGAAGTTCTTCTGAACTACTTCTTAAAAAATGCCCATTTGTGACTTTTCAGGGCTTGATGGGACCCCTCTTGCTGTTACTATTTAGACCGAGCAGAACGCTGCTGTTCTACTCATTAAATGCCTTCTGAATTACAGTCGGAAGTGATCCATGGCCAGTTTAAATCCACTTATTATTATGCCATTAATTATCCTTTTGCTTAAAAAGCTATTAAACCTCCCTGACGGCTGCGCTACTGAAGTGTTTTCAGAAAACATTCGTATTGTCTTCCAAATTTAATTATGCTTGTGCAACAATCCATGATGTTGTAAGTTAAATTAGTATGTACATTCAATACTTTTCAGACGCTCCTCTGTTAGTTCCCGTAACACTGTTTTGGTTGTTGTTCCTCTCTCCAATATATATAAAATGAAGGCGATAAAAATAATACAAATGGAATAACTTATGAAAAACTGAATATTCGAATAGGGTGGGGTCCACAAACAGATTCAAAGCCAGATCTGAATAAGTAAAGAATTATATACAAAGAATGATGCAGAGAGAGATTTTTCTGGGAGTGAGCAAGAGTCATAAAAATTACTCCACTAAGCATAAAATGCTTAAGAAAATTATCTAAGTTTCTTGTGGTTTAGAAATCGAGAATTTTGTAAATTTACCCACTCTGAGTGAAGTATTAATATTTCATTGCACAGTATATTGGTCATAACAAAGCTGACTGCTCTGTCCGCAGTCTGAGTGCCCACCATACTGAAGCCAGACTATAACAAAAATTCGAGGTGTGCCTGCCACAGAGCACGTCCTGAACCAAGGATGCTCCAGCCTTTCTGGTGTCTGAATCTGGAGAAGTGTGACACAGAAAGCTGCAATCAAGTACAGCAAGATCCTATGCTTATGGGCTGTTACCTACAACTTCATGCATAGCTTTAAAAGAACAAGCTTCTTATCATTGCATAAAACTTACTTTTCTTTATAATCTCAGATCCATCATCTTTACACATCTGCGGCTGAGAATTCTAAGCCAGTTCCCTCCTCACAGCTTCATAAAAATTACAATTTGCTATTCCATAATACGTTTGAGGCCAACACGTAGGAGCACCCAGCAGTTGTGGTGAAGTACATCCTTACTGTCATCACTGGAGGCATGTCTGCACATCATCAGGCAGAGACCTCATGCGTAAACTACGCGGACCTGCCAGGGCACTACCTATCCGCGTGACACGTCACAGAGCTCGGTGCGGGCTACAGAGATTATCCCTCAATCTTGGTGAGTAATGCACTTAGGCAAATTGCCTGTACTTAAACTAGCATGCCTGTACTTACTCTAGCACACCCACAACCACACTGCTAGCAACATACAAGTAGTAATGACTCACCTGAAGCTACTTGGCGTAAAGAATGCTGCCACTACCAAGTAGTAAATGAACTGAAATGATACGTTTCACCCCAGCCTATCTGTAAGAACACTTAACTTCAGTGTTGTCTATAAGATTATAAGATCTTCTCCTTATTCCACCTTCCTCCACCGCCATTCACACATTTTTTCATCCTGTTCCCTGCTGCTGAGAAAAAAAAATAAGCTTCCTTTCAGCTTTACCTTCCAAAGGGCAACTCCCACCTGGTATCACAGGTCTGTAACACAGGGCACTGACAGAATGCTGACAATGGCTGGGTACGTCATCTGGGCTCTGCTGCCCACAGCTAGCTGCCCGAAGCACTCTTCTCTTCATGTTTTCTGAAACATAAGCTGCTTCTCACTTATTTTTGCCTTTTGAAGAATAAGGAACCAGCACTGGAAAAGGCAGATCTCTCAAAGAACTTAGCAGCAGAGACAGGTAGTGCATACACCTCCCAGCAATATCTGTGCCACTAACTTGTTGTGATTTTATCACACCTTCATGTATCTTAGGCTTTACTGAAGGACACAGTTCCTGGAGAAAAGTGATTAGAAGATGATCTCAGCTACCACTAAAACAAAATGCACTGAAAAAATCATCATGATATACTGTTGGGTTCTGAGAAAACTTAACACCACAGCTGAAACATCAAAGGCCATTTCACAACGTGCCAGGACTAGGCTCATGATTTTTTAAAACTTGTCTTTTTGTACTACTCCTGTTAGTTTTTATAGGACACTCAGTTACAGGCACACTTTTATCACTGGATAATATATTCTCTTAAAGCCTTTAACATTCACGATCTCTACACCTAAAAATTCTGTGATTTTTCCCTCCCGCCAGCTTCATAAAAATTCTGAGAATCTAGATAATGTCTCTGCCACACAGGC
>NW_010296129.1:51287-63298 GCF_000700745.2 Antrostomus carolinensis
GTGGATAAACTTCTCTGGTACCTTCCCAACCTAAGTAAGAGAAAGCTGAGATTTCAAACACAATTTATTAGACATTAGTTTGGCTCCTTTCATCTTCCCCCACTTCCTACATATGCTTTGCTTGAGTAATGACTTGGGTTTTCCTGATTTGTTGCCAAAATGACTCAGAAGAGTGTCACTATGTCAGGCTTCAGATGATGGATGAAGTGGAAATGCAGAAAAAGATATGAAACAGTAAATACTCTGTTAAAGCTCATTAAAATCGGAAAGGTTTTTTAAATATTCACATTCACAGTCCAGGTTTTCAATTGATTTATTTCCCATCTGTCTGCGTGCTACAACATTGCAAGAGTTTGCACGTCAAAGTAAGGAGTGTTTGATTGTGTTAGTGCTTTGTGATAAATTGGTTAATTATAACACAATCCAATATAACAATGATCAGTTTATGAAAAACAAATTAAGAATTCTCTTAGGATTATTTTTCAAAGTGTAATACATTTCTCATAATGATTAATAATGATGAACCTCTGTGTTTAATTTATTTATTCTAATTATTTGATCCTGGAGCGACAAAATTTAGTAAAATCTTAAAGATATTTTGGCCGTATGAGAAGATGTATGTAGTAAATGCATGAAATCTGGCCACATTATGCATACTGTATGTGGATTTACTGCATCGTAGTTACTATTCCGAAAATAATTTCTAAGACTGACTAAGGTGGCACAGGACAAGAAATGTAATTGCATATTTTTCATGAAAAAACCCCCATATCTTCTAAATGTTTGATTTTGCAACATTAGAATTTGATTAAGTTCATTTGTAATCTAAAAAAACTATCAAAACCAACACACTCAGCACATCTTTTTGATGTCCTTCAACAGCACAAAACGTTTTACGAATGCCAAGATACAGGAGGAGGAGCTAAGCACTTTCCCAGAACCACGTCCCATTTCTAAGTAGTATGGTGTCTTGTGAGTTATTCTGACAGTCATTTTATTAGTCCAACAGAGTATTAAGTTAGCAGTTCACTGACCAGTAAGGAGTAAAAGAGCCAAATCGCTGGTTTTTAATGTTTTTTCCTCACCTCAAACAAGAGGAGGAAGGAAAAGAGGTAAAGACTGATCACATTCCTATAAACCATGCACAGAGCTACAGCTCTTTCACACCTTGCGTTTTAGGAACTTCTTGAATGACAAAGAATGGTATATCAAGGAAAAATCTTCATGTCTATTCTCTAGGATCCTGCTTGCTTTGACTTCAGGGAGAAGCGTAAGGAGCTACACTGACCATGGATTTTAAAGACAGTGGGACACAGAAGGTACGTACTGTGTGTGTGCAGGGGTACGCTCATGGAGATGTAACTCAAGAGTGCTTAAATGGACGGGAAATGACCCAAAACTGCAGAGCACTTCCTTTTAACCTAAGAGAGCTTATAGCTGGAGAAGCTGAAAGATTTATTCTAAGTTTTTCCCTTGTATAATGTCCTCAACGGCCCTTGCAGGTCTGACAATTTGCTCATACAGTTTGCTCATCACTTTATACAACAGTGCATATGCATAGTTTGGGGGGGGAAAATTCCACAAAAGATTATTAATAGCATCAAGAAATATTTCTTCTTAGCAAGATTTGGGTGACATAAATCATCAGGATAAATGTGTTTTCCATAGATAATTAAAATGAAGGGAAAACTTCCTCTTGTGCATGTAAAATACGATACAAGAAAGAGCCAACCAAGTTATCATAAAAGTATCACTTTCTGTTTTTCTGTTTATCACTTAAAACATATTTCCAAACCACTCCAGAATTCTTTCAAGCTTGTTGGAATTTTCTTCCATCAAAAGCTGTTGAGGATATATCCTTATGGCTGTTTTACAGAAGTTCTGTGGAAGCTGAACTTACTTTAAGAAACAAACTACAGAGCTAGGTGTTTAATATAACTATTGTTCGAAAAGAAGGGAAAAAAAAAAGAGCAAATCCATTATTATTGAGTCTTCAGTTAGCAATATGTAATTCCTTTTTCCACTTGTACTTTTATATTCAATGCTTGTGCTGCAATTGTTCTGAGGACACCATCTAAGGCACACAGTATTGGGCCTCAGACTATTTCCATAAAAATAACACGTATTTTAAAAGCAAAAATAGCTAAGCTATTTGCTTCAGGAGTTCGTACATGGAAAATGCCGGTACATAAACAAAGCTTATTTCCTCTGAATGTTTGTCAACTGGAATTTAACACCATACGTGAGAAAACTTCTAAGGAAGCTGAAGTAACTGAGAAATAAGTGAGTACAGCTGCGTTAACAAATAAACGCGTCCATAAAGCAAGGGGGAAAAGAATCGGTAAAATCAGGAAGTAATAAACTAACACATTATTTTCTAACTTCCTGCAGAGCTACCAATCTAAGATAGATAACAATTAAAATATGGGTCATTAATTTTTTTGTATCATATTTGCCAAACCCTTTATTCAGCATGAGTTTACAGTTAATTCCTCTCCCAACCTCAATCTGCCTCAGTTTATGATTACATTTTACATCTAACAGCTCTTTCCTTGGTACAGCCCTTTTCTGCTCACTCTTACACAGAATCATGGAACTTCAGGAGCACAAAGCAAGCCCTGAAAATCCCAGAAACAAATCCTGCTTGGAAAAAAAAAATAATTAAAAAAACCCCCAAGGTTTTCCACAGACCTGCTGCATTCCCTATCAATATAACCGTTCAGTAGCTCACTACTTACTGACAAAAACATTGGCTACAGTGGCTCTGACTCCCTGTTACGGGAATGGCCACAGGGACCCGAGGCTGCCAACACCTGAAGAAGCCTTCAGAAAACAAAAAGGGCATGTACTCTTTCTACTAAAGAAAAAAATAAAGATATTGTATCTTAACAGATGCTGCAGAGCATCTATTGCAGTAGGATGACATAAGCAGATCTTCCTTGTGGGACGGTCATATTTCAGATACTTACTCCTTCTGCATGGGATTTTAGTCATTGTTTAAAGTGTAAAGCCTTGTTCCAATTATGAAATCGCCTTATGGAGACTGATAATCAGTAACACTGATCACAGATTCCTCACACGAGGAAGAAATACCACTCAGAATGCAAATCCAGCTGACTGGTATACGCAGCAGGTTGGACTATAGTGCTTCTAGTAACAATTATTTATTATTAGTAGCAATATTAGTTAATAGTAGTAATTTAGCATTATTACAATCATTACTTGCCATAAAAAATGGAACTGTAAAATTAGACACTTAAGCAACAAAAGACAGAGGTTTCCAGAGCCCAAGGCCTGCCTCAGGAAAGGTAAGAAATGACAGATGAACTGAACCTCACGCTCATGGCAGCAGCTTCCCACAGCCAGAATCTGAAACACACCAATTGTACTGGGCTGCCCAAAGCCAGAAAGAAGAAAGAAGAAGAGGTAAGGGCATTCTTTATGCTCCAAGTCTGTTAAACAGGAAATCAAATAACCCCAGTGTCATCCTGACAAAGGAAAACAAAACGTTTATGTATTTCTTGCATTTTTTTAAAGCGGTCTGTCAGTAAAACAACATTCTCCAGCTTTCAGACTTTTTGGAACTTTTTTTTTTTAAAGTAATATTCTTTCATGTGGCCCTAAGCATCCTGAGCAGTCTTGCAAGGAGGTTACATGTAAATTTAGTGTGATATGTTGTATAATATCACACATATTCCTTATTCTTGGGTTAACAATATACCCTGGTTTTTATGAGGAATGAGAATAAATGTGCTTTTAGATTCGAAGCGTTAGGACTTGCTACCACGGAACCTTGACAGGTTTGGCCACAGCATGATTTGAAAATTCCTTTTGAACCATATCAGATCCAGGGAAAGTTCAACACTCTGCTCTTTCTCCATTGCAAGGAACAGAATTAGCGAATATTTGTGGGGCTGTGATGTTTTATGCTTACAGCTTGCTAGTTGCATAGAAGAAAAGTGAGCATATCTCAAATACATATTTTTAAGAATGTCTTTTAAGAGCATCTCGGGCATCTTCAAATAAAACACCAACAAAGATGTAATTGCAACTCATTTCTAATTGCAAAAGCTACAGTAAGTGAATAACAATACTGTGAGGCATGACTGGGTGTAAGTAATCATTCCTGAAACACACAGACTGCATTTCTCTCTAGGCAAATAATATTCAAACTATTGGTGGAGGCACTGCTCAAGCTTTGTATCAAACAGCATCTCCCCTGAAATCAAAGTCCCATGAACTTCATTTGAGCCAAGATTTCATCCCAAAGACTTTAAATAATTACTGTCTGGCTGTTTGAAAACTACAGTCAATGTAAATTTGTCTGAGGTCTAAAAACTCTTGATGAAAATTATTCCTGGTCTTGTTTTATAACATGCTGATCTCTACCAGTGACAAAACAAGGTAGAAAATGTTAGGAATGGGTGTGTTTTGAGGCATTCCAAACATATATCTATATTTTTGGTTGTTTGGTTGTTTTTTTCCCCACAGGCACCAGTGAAATTACAGAAGGAAGAGCTGTGCTGTGCCTAGTTCTGTGCCTTTGGAGGATGCTTCAGCACATGAAGGTCACCCCCCTTGGGACCAGATGTTCTTGCACAGCATACAGCCAAGCGTTATCACACAGCAAAGCTCATCAAACGTAAAACTTTTGCAAACACTATAGAAACCAGCCAAACTCTGCTAAAGATGCCTCAGCACCACACGATTCTCTCCCAGATTCAGTACTGTCAATAACATCAGCCTTGTGTTGCAAATTCCAGCTCCTAGAGACAGGGGATCAGTTATTACTGTTTTCACAGGTAATTAACTAAGTACCAACACCAGAATGTTAACAATGTTGTTTTCTTCTGGTAGAAATCTGTGTGCTCATGCCCTCGTAAAGCTGATTCCACTTGGCACTTGGCTTTAATGCATGTGCTGATATGCATAAAAAGAGCTGTTAAAACAGCTAAAAAAGGTTAATGAATCAAATCCTCATTTTTTTGAGGGCATGTATTGCAACATTCCACTATTTTAAATCTGCAAAAAGAAAACTAATTTTTTTTTTTTACATTTTAAAATAATGGATCCTTCAAATGGTGTGTGTGTGTGTGTATATATATATATATATATTTCTTGAAAAGGCGCAAGGAAAGTTATGCCTCTAAACACATTTTTCTTTAGTAAGTCAATATTCTACCCAGGTGCTGTGTAGAATTTTCAGTATTTGTCCTCAGTGCAACTGTTCCATAAAATCCTGCTTAGTGTTGGAATAAACTCTATTTTATAGTGGCTGCTTCACAGCAAGGGAATTGAGATTTTTTTTTTTCCCCCCACTATCAAATACTTAAATTTAATGAGTAAGTTTTTTAAAGACAATATCATCTGCCATTCAGCTTCCAGCAGCCAGAGGACTCGGGTTGCTCTGTTTCACCTCAGTGCTCATGTGCTGCTGCTTCAGCAGCACGTGAAAATGAAAAGAAGCATTGTGCAGAAACGCCTGAAGGGACTCACCATCTTTTTCAAGACCAAAGTAAAAGCAGAGCTACCAACATACAACTAGAAAATGTTTGGGTTTGGTTTTTTTTCCCAGAGTCTATTTTTGCAGCTAAGAGTAATCGCTTCTGTGAACTAAGCTGAAAAACCGAGGCGATGCAGCCTGTACCTGGTGCTGTTTCAAGGATGATAGAAATTGCTTTGAGTTCTGACAATGTCAGCAGAAAATGCCAAAATACACATCACAATTGTGCCTGACTGTACTACCCAAAAACCAGTTAGGGCCACGCTGACATACAGAGCTATACTGCCCAGGAAAAAAGCGGGCCTTGTCCTTTGGGCTAGATGCCATTCCGTGTCATTGATGCAAACCTGGAGGTCAGCAGAAGCACTCTGAATTTACAGCAGCATGACTGAAAACAAAATCTTTCCTTTAGCACTTAAGTTTTACGCAGCATAAAATATGTATGGATGCTTGACAACTTTTCTTTTCATTATATACAAAAGTGACTCTCTCTTCTCTCTAAAATAGCACTGTCAAACCAAGAGGGACTGCCAGAAACCTGTCACAGATAATAATCTATTTGCCCAGGTTCCTGAATAGCCATGAAGAAGATATTGAGTGTCAGTTCCCAGCACATAAATTAAAGTTCTGTGCCTGTAATTAGGTCACGTTCCCCCCCCAATAAATACTGTGTTTGATATTAAAATAAACTTTAATTCTTTTTCTTTAAGTAATTAGCTTGAGGTATTGTGGGAAACCCACCCAAGGATTAGTGACAAATAAGATTAAAATTTCAAACCTGCAAAATTCCTTGCAAACTCAAATGAGTTTCAAGGACATCTGCACTAGAAAGAGTATTTCTGGTTTTACTCCAAGTGAGAATGCTGCAAATGCTCACTTTAAAAGAACAGACTGATCCAGGCTGGGTCCCCCACGGGGCCACAAGTCCTGCCAGCAAACCTGCCCCAGTGTGGGCTCCTCTCTCCACGGGGCCACAGGTCCTGAGAGGAGCCTGGCTCCAGTGTGGGCTTCCCATGGGGTCACAGACACCTTTGGGCATCCACCTGGTCCAGCATGGGGTTCTCCATGGCTGCAGGTGGACATCTGCTCCACCATGGACCTCCATGGGCTGAAGGGGCACAGCCTTTCTCACCATGGTCTTCACCACAGCCTGGAGCACCTCCTCCCCTGCCTCCTTCACTGACCTTGGTGTCTGCAGAGTTGTTTCTCTCATATTCTCTCTCTGGCTGCAGTTGTGCAGTTTTTTTCCTTCCCTTTCTTAATTGTTATCACAGAGACGCTGCCACCATGACTGATGGGCTTGGCCTTGGCCAGCAGCAAGTCCATCTTGGAGCCGGCTGGCATTGGCTCTCGTTAGACACAGGGAAAAATGGCAGCTTCTCACAGAAGCCACCCCTGTAGCCCCCTCACTACCAAAGCCTGGCCAAGCAAACCCCACACACGGCATTAACAGAAAAACATGCTTTTACAAAATGAGGCAGTTGAAGCCAACGGTGCTGAAAGCACTGACTGACATTATTGTGAGCTTACCATCACATGGCCACCTGTGACAAACCGTGGCCAGCACACGTGAGTCCTGGAAACGGGCTCTCTCAAAGAGCTGCCCTCACAGAAGAGGAGGCAGAGATGGCAAACTAGTAAATCTGGGGGAAAGAACGTAATATTTCTGATATCCAGTCCTTCAGATATTAGAAAACACTCTCTTCATCTCCCTTTATGTTATATGAATACTGAGTGGTGTCCTGGGGATACTGCTGGCAGGATGTGGATAAACACAACAAATATAACTACAGCTCCTGTCTCCATTGAATCCCTTTGTTTATTTCTTTATTACTAAACTAGAAGGAAAATAATAAAAACACATTCACTTCAATCATCACAGGAAAGTCCTGAAAGACTTTACAACCTAAACAGGAGGATATTTTGCCATGTCCTTTCCAACATGAGCTTCCTACTGATCCAAGAGGTAAATGCTGGTTTTAACTAAGCATCTTTGGCTTTCTAAATCCACCTTCAGGGAGTTGTCTCTTCATGCTATTTTGTAGGCAACAAAAATACACAGATAGAGGACCCACTTAGGTAAAAATCTACCTTCTTCAGGCAACTGCAAAGTGTCAGGCACCTCTGTACCTTCAGTGCTAAGGGGCTCATCTTTCATCCATCAAAGTCAAAAGCAAAAGTTTCACTGACTTGACTAGAACTAGACTGGTAATAACTGATGTGGATGGAGTAAGCAAAGGCAACATGGAAAGCAACTAAAATTCATTCTGCTTCCTGTCAAACTTACTGAATTAGAAAAGAATCAAAAAAGTAAATTTCCAACTAGTTCTGTCCAGCCCCACTCACACAATTTACATTGCTTCTAGCAGGAAGTTAAAATTGCCATTTAACTATTGAATCTTTTTCCTGAATGAAATTCAGTGCAGCACAGTGTCTGCTTCAACAGTAGCTGTAAAAAGCCTTATTTCATTTTTCAGTGCTAAAATGACGTGCAAAGGTCCCTTCTAACTCTGTTCTACAGCCCAGAGGAAATGAGGCCAAAACAAGTGAACTGAACTTCACCACCCAGTATAAATTTAGGAAGCCTGTCAAGGAGAACAGTCTGCTTTCTTGAGCCTCAGGTTCCTCCATGCCTGCGAGGTACCAGTGCAGCCAATGAAGAGTTACATTATTCTCAGGGAAGTAGCCAAAAATGGTACCATCTCTGTTTTAGAATGCATAGCTTGTCCTTGGTAGGCAACTCTCCAGTGAAAATCAGTGAGTGATGAAGCAGAATTCACAAAAACCTGAACTAAACTCATCAGTTTCCTTCGAAGAAGGTGTCTGCAATCAAGAACTTTTCTTCTTGCACTGACTGGTTTGAGAGTCTACTGTACCAAGACGCAAAACCAGACTACTAAAAAAACCCCCAAGATATAGAAGGGAGAGTAATAACTGCTACAAGCACGTCTGCTTCTCGCTTCCATGGAATTCAAACCCACAAATATCTATTCAAGTAGCTGCACTCACTGCTTGAAGTCATTAGCCAAAAATAAACAGAGAGGAAAACAGAGAGACAAAACCAGCTATCTGGGAAGAAAATAATTCCCTAATATTCAGACTGTTCTGAAGCCAAGTTATCATGCTGTCTTTTGTGGACAGAGTTTGTGTCTCTCATCTCGGTCATGCTGACAAGTGCCTCACGGGTATCTGCCTCCGCTCACTAACGCTCAGTGTATAACCCAGTATCAGGAATATGGAAAAGATGTGGTGGGAAATATCATCTTCCCACCAGAAGTGCCCTTTTGCTCTCTGTACACACACATTCCCTATTTAAACCTTCACTTAGCAACAGAGGCAAAAATACTTCTCGATTCCCACATAAAATGCCCCTGGGAATTATCTCTGGAAGAGTATCACTTTAGATCTGTCAGACAGAGACATTTTATTACCTGAAGGATGTTATCTTAAACTGAGGTCTAAAATATAAATGAACTGCAATTCAGATGACTTGAGATCTAGCAGAAAGTCAGAAGGGTGGAAAGCTTCCCAGAGAGGTTCCACAGGGGGAAGTCTGATTTATTTAATACGGATAAATATGACAAAAAGATATTCATATCCCAAGTTTTAATAAGTTTACGGTTGACAGGAGGAACTGAAGAGAGCCTTGAACAGCAGCTAATATACAGGACGAGATGTTAACTAGGAGAGCTGGAAGAAGAAAAAAAGAGCTCCAAGCAGATGAACTCAATTTAAGGCAGAAGATTTGGGACACTGAAAACTTTTCTGTTAAGATATTATGGGCCAAAGGAGATGATGTCTTTTTTTCAGTGACTGTCCTGGTTTCAGCTGGACTAAAGTGAATATTCTTCCTAATAGCTGGTACAGTGCTGTGTTTTGGATGCAGGATGAGAATCATGTTGAGAACTGGCTGATGTTAGTTGTTGCTGAGCAGTCTTTACACTAAGTGAAGGACTTTAAAGCTTCTCCTGCTGCCCTGCCAGCAGGGGCTGGGAGAGCACAGGCAGCTGGGAGCGACAGCTGACCCAAACCAGCCAAGGGAGGATTCCATAGCGTAAGGCATCACACCCAGTATGCAAACTGGGGGAGCTGGCCAGGAGGGGCTGATCAGAGACTGGCTGGGCATCGCTCAGCAGGTGGTGAGCAATTGCATCAGGCATCACTTTTTTTCTCTTAAGTTTTATTTCTCTCTCTTTGTTATCTTCCTTTTCATTACAATTACAATAATGATGATTATGATAATAATAATTATTATTATTATATTTTCTTTTATTTCAGTTATTAAACTTTTCTTACCTCAATACACAAGTTTTTTCAATTCTCCCCATCCCACTGGGGATGGGAAGGAGTGAGTGAGTGGCAGTGTGGTGTTTAGTTGCCTGCTGGAGTTAAAGCATGACAGCAACTTATCATTTGTACTCTGGGGTAAAGTCCAAGGGATCGTCACAGAGCCTCTAGTATTTAAGTTGAGCAGGGAATGTTTACATATGAAAGGTCAGAGTTGTTTATGAAAAGACAACAAGTGAGAAAGTAAACAGAATAAATCAAGAGATTATTTTAGAATCTGCCACCGTGAAAACTTCACCTTTTCCCAAGAGGCACAGAAGTTCTTTTCTATACGGAAACGGGGATTTGGGGTTTTGCTGTTAAAAATGCTGGAAAGCCATTAGAGGATTCCTCAGGTGCGCTGATTTTGAATGTTACTATTGTTTCTTTGAGCAAAGCAAGACTCTTCACATTTGTTAATGGATTACCTATTTTTCCCCATGTTGAAAGCTTCATACAAGTTTGGTTTCATTAGGAAGGAATTTGGGGTACGCTGCTGAAGCAGGTGGATGTAACTAAGTGGAAGAAAATGAAGCAATTGGGACATGGGCTGTGGCTTAACCATGAACTGAACAGCATTTGCATGTGCCTTGGGGAAAAGTTTCATAACAGATTCTCTGGCACAGAGATGTGGGAATATGACATTCTGCAGTTGTTGATTTCTTCTGTGCTCAAGAAAGAAGATATTAACTTGTTAAAGCTTAGAAATAAATATAACTTCATCAACAAGTCATTCTCCTAATTGCAAGATCACAAATTTTTAGTAGGTTCTTAGGGTAAACAGGTAGTATATACTAAAATTAAATTACTTTTTAAACCGTAGCAGAATATCCAAATCCTTTGGTATGCAAAACTACTTTGGAAATCCGCTTCTAAAAAGTTCTCAAAGAAAGCAGGAACACTTCTATCTTCTCAGCCTAGCATTGCTTCCATCATTTCCTCAGGTAAACCCAGCAGTTTCTGGGAAGTCTGCCTGAATCCCATGATGCCAAAAGCAGAATTTACTCCAGAACTATATGGAGCAGTAAAGATAAATCTCTTGACGGTTTTCTGAGATTCTCCCCTATTATTAATTCCTATACTGGGACATACACAATTGTGAAGATATTAATCACAGTTTGCTCAGCAGAGAAAAAGTCAATAGGATGTTTAACTCCTGATTTATACGCAAGCTTTAAGTTTAATTTCACTTGTGTAATTCTGCACAGTCAGTAGTTTATTTCTTCTAATTAAATCTTTATTCCAGTTCTCAATGGGCCTGATTTTCCTCTTACTAACAGCATGTTTATTAATAGAACTCTCATCAATCAAATGGTGGTAGTGTCTAAATAAAGATTAACATAAGAAAAAGCGAAATCAAGGCATCTGACTTTGTACGACAGCTTTGCCAGTCTGTTCACAGATAAACAGTGCTTGCTAAACACTTAGGGAGCTGTACAGGGAAGGGGAGGAATTGTTTATTGTTTAGAGACCTGCTTTGAAGGAACACTGGCAAAATCATGAAAAAAGGAAAAAAAATCCGCTCAGTAAGCAAAATCAGGCAGCAAGTCGAACCACAAGGACTCACCAGCTTTGTCTCTTCCGTATGTGCCACAAACTGAAAGCTAAACTGCATACTGAAGTAAAATATCCTGTAACACTCAAAACTGTGTTAGGGCCAAAAGAGTGCACACCTTAGTGATACAGTAAACAATTTATTACTCCTTTTTACCAGCTCTTTATTGCCTCTACCATTCACCAAGCTGAAGGCCAGGACAGGTCAAGGACGAGTCGTTTGGCCACTGTTAAACAAGCTACAGCCAGGTCAAGTAAAACCTGGGATTCTGCTTTGCTGTGACAAAAATCATACGTATGGGACTACAATGGATGTAATCATTCCTGATTCTCTTCAGCACCTATAAATAAATAGGAAGTGTTCAGAATACAGATACATTTGAATGCTTTAATCAGATGTATATAGAAAGGAGGCAGAGGTGTGCAAGTGAATGTAGGCATGAAAGGAGCAGCCAGATAAATGGTACCGAGCAACATGAAAGTAGTAAATAAAATGTTTTTTGCAAAATAAGAAGTGACCCACAGAAAGCTGTCTAGGAACTGCTAACGGTAACATCAACCACCTGTGGGTTTTCAAAAGAAGCAGCAATAGAATGAAAGAAGAAATTAAGGCACAACAGACAGCAGG
>NW_010296129.1:63326-78477 GCF_000700745.2 Antrostomus carolinensis
GATTTCCAAACAATGAGTGAAGAAGATTCAGAGATCCAAAACCATTTTAATAATATAAAAATATGTATTTTTTTAAATATTCCAAGAATAAAGTACTGGAATGGCTTATCATTCCAATAAAGATGAAGAGTATCAATTAAGTTTATAAAGAACTGAATATTGTGAAACCTCCAGCGAGCAGGACATATGGTTTAATAAATGAAGGAACAGTTCGGTGCCTTGTGGCAGACCACGGGTAACAGTAAATAAGACCTAAGGACACTTACTGTGATCTGCTAACACTGGGAAAAAATTACCCCTGGCAAGAAGAGAACAGGTAACTGAGGAGAGCAGGGAAGGATCTCTGAGAGACAAAGAAAACTGCCGAGTAAGGACTGCCTGATGGCAGCTCTCCACTGCTGGGATTTTAAATGCAAAGCAACGTCTGCTTCATGATTCCCATGAACTGCCTTCTATCGATCCAAACGTTCTCCCACAGCATGCTGTGTGCACCTCTCACAGTCACTGTATTCACGCACAAGTTAACCTTCTGCATTTATGCTTTCTATCTGACCTCCTTAGCGTGTCGTATCCCTTCATTCACCATATAAAATAGAACAAGTAGAATTATTTGGCAGAAAAAAAAAGTATAAATCTATTTCTGATTTCTCAGATTAGTAACAGCTCTCACTCTTAGTCAATTGATTCTGCTTGCTGATTATCTGATGTTCTTACCTTACAGCTGTTGACAAAACTTTATATAAACACAAAATCACAGAATTGTTTTGGTTGGAAAAGACCTTTGAGTCCAACCATAAAGCCAATACTGCCAATTCCACCACTAAACCATGTCCCTCAGCACCACATCTACTTGTCTTTTAAATACCACCAGGGATGGTGATTACATCACATCCCTAGGCAACCTGTTCTAATGATGGACAACCCTTTCGGTGAAGAAGTTTTTCCTCAGATCGATTCCACCACATCCCTAGGCAACTTGTTCTAATGATGGACAACCCTTTCAGTGAAGAAGTTTTTCCTCAGATCCAGTCTAAACCTCCTCTGGCACAACTTGAGACCGTTTCCTCTTGTCCTGTCACTTGTTACCTGGGTGAAGAGACCAACATCCACAACAACCCCAGTTCCCTCAGCCGTGAACTCAGCACACTTGTGCCCCAGACCCTTCCCCAGCTCCATTGCCCTTCTCTGGACATGCTCCAGCACCTCCATGTCCTTCTTGGAGTGAGGGGAGTGTTTATTTCTACAGCCAGAGTTAGACTATGCCCCAGAATGAAGTGCCCCTGTACCATGTTAACGTGGAAAGCTGGCATTAAAAGCTGCTAACAAAACTAAGTTAGGAAATTATGAGAGGTGTACAGAGTAAGGACTAAGAACCTTCAGCTCCCTCCGGGGAAAACAGGTTATTAGAGGTGACAGGTTTAAGTTCAGCAAAGCTACAGAGTCCAAACCACACCTGCATCTAGGCTGTGGTGCTAGTTGTGATAACCAGGGTGCCTACCTCCCTGCAGCCAGAAGTCTAATTATTCAAACCCTGCACCTGCACACTTGGCTACAGAAGATTCTGCTCTGCCAGCTGTTAAAAACAACCGGTGAAAAAGTGTGCACCTTCTATCCATCTGCAGGAGCAGAGCAGCGCGAAAGCTCAGTGCCAAAGGCAGACCCCTCTGACTGCCAGGTGAGCCCAGCAGGTTTCTATGGTGACAACTGTTCCTTCCCTGCACAAGGAGGTCGCTGTGATTTTTGCCGTACGCCAGCAGCATCCCTCCTGCAGCATTCCTTGGCAGGTGCCATATTCTGCTTTATCTTCACACACAATTCAAGTCACAGGCACTGAAATGCCTGTTGCAACAAAAGCAGCAACAAAAAATAAATCAAAGCTTTCCCTGGATACCTATGTAAATATAAAAAGTCCATACAATAAAAATTAAACAATAAGTATATTTTTCTTATGGTACAAATTGTAATAAGGAAGGAAACTACTAACTCTTTAAGATATCCAAACTGTAGTAGGTAGACATTAGATTGTATGGAGATTTAGAGGAGCATCATGACTGTAAAAATGAATGGTTGTATGTGATTCTTGGCCTTATACATCAACTGTTCATTCAGACAGAAAAGATTTACTCTGAAGAATATTCAATTCAGAACATTCCAGAAGAAAGTCAGGATAGGAATACTCTGGTTTTACATCGCAGTAGTTGGGGAATTTTTGTTGTTGTGGGTGAAAGTCTGGAGAAAGCAGAAAAGCAAATTAAAAGTTTGCTTATATGTTTACTAACCAGAGTGTAAATGTAATGGAATCTGAAAAGGGTTTCAGATCAAGATACACACTGGGCAAAATTAGTGGCAAATTGGTGAATTTTTTATTTCTCATAATATTTGGCTAATCAGCACTGAAATCTTCCTTGAACCAAAAAGGCACCAGGGAGCTCGTGAAGAAGTATGATGGGTAGCCACTTCTCTCTGTAAATGGGGATTTGTAGTAGGCAGAGGTAAGGAAGAAAGAACAAGGGTGATAACTCCATGTGCTTCCTCGCTGTGAGGCACCAGCACCTTAACAAAACATTCTTGTCCAAGACCCGACTGTATTACCAAAGCATTACTTAATTCTTTACCTGTAATCCATGGTATTGATGGTTTTTGTGCCAAAAAGACTGTGATGATGGAAAAAGGCATGAGGTATTTTTCATAAGAACATTTTCCTTTTACAAAACAGGTAAATTCTGATTTTTAGTTGTTATTATTCATATTTTATTCAGTTCCATCTTTAATTAATTTCATTTAATGCTCAACTCTATTTCATTAATGGGGTGAAAAAACTAACACTCATGAAAACACTCGCTTGCCAAATGAAACATTACTTTCCTACTTAATGTATGTTTTCTCATTAAAAAGCCATTATTTACTTTTTCTTACATTTCCTCAAGCCCTGGTTTATATGGCTGCATAGACAGTATATTTTCAAATAGAAATCCAATGGAAGAGTAGACATAAAAACCACTCATTCATTCAGAGCTGTACCAGTATATCCATCCTGTTGATGAAGACTGAAGACTCCACCACCAAATTAAGAAAAAATAGTAACCAGGGATGATTTCAGGTAAAAGAGGGCGTCCCTTTTTGGGCTAAGAAACTAGGCTGCCATATGTGCTACTTCAAATAATCACTAGGAGGCTTTTTACGTGGAGCCTGATCCATTTGCAAGCAACTCTGTATTTTCCAACCCATCTTTAGGTCAGGACTTTGGTGAGAAAAAGTGTTAATTGACATGATGTATCTAACACCATACTGGCTACAGCCAATTCACAACTGCTCATAAAGAACCCAGACTGAAAGTTAACTTACCAAAATGGAAGTACCAAGTAATTTTAAAAGGCTGATCAATTGACACCAACACACACCTTTTCTTCTAGAAACAACCTAATCCTGTACCTTTTACCCAATATTTTCCCAAACCTGCTTAGTTAGGTACTGAAAGCTCTGGTAGTTCTCAGCATGACTCTATAGCATACTTGGAGAATGCCACAGTATTTTTTATGCTAGCCTTGTGGTTAAAACAAATTGATTTTTTTTAATTTTTTTTTTTTTAATAAGAACTTCCTAATTATTGGGAAGAAACAGGAGCAGCCTAATTATGAGGCTATTCTCAACAAGGGAGTACCCTCTCCTTCTGAAACCAAGCATTTTTGCAGAGACGACTGCAAGACAGATGGAAGAAAGAAAAAAAAGAAGCAATGCTGCCTCACAGATAAGGGGAGATACATTTTCTGGGTTTCATGACAGAATAAGAATATTTGTGTCTTCTTTTTTAACCTAACAACTGTTATAATATTCTTCTACTTCTTACTCAAGGAAATATACAATAAAATATTTAATACAGTTACAATTTGAATTTTAAACTGTGTAAAGCAATTGTTCTTATTTTTAGGTCCATGATGCTTTTAAACAACACCAACATAAATGATACCAATTAAAAAAAAACCCCACTTACCTGATGAGATGTCTATTCGGTTCTTCTTCACTTGAGTGACATTGATATGGACGCTGACTTTGCCCTCATTTATGTCAATCTCAACGTTCCCCAGGTCATCTGCGAAGTGGCTGAAGACAAGAAGTCCATTGGGGTTCCAGGTTCGGAAAAGGAAACTGACTGAAAATAGATCCTGGCTTGGACGACCCGGAACCTCAAGGTAACTGGTGGCATTGAAAAAGACAGGCACTGCATGTGGCTCCACACAGGAAAAACTTAAATTTCCCTAAGTAAAACACAAAAAAAGAAAAAAACCCATAAGCTACATAGTAAGATTCCACCAAATTCACAGCTACCTCTAGAAAAGAATTCAGGGTTCTATTCATCCCAGAGACTACTGCGACCAATGCAAGTTGCATGTAAAATTGTGCTATTAATACCATCATTCCTGTTACTATGACACTGTTGTTGATGTTTCTGGTTTGGCCCACTGTATTTTGCACTGTACACGCACACAGTGAGAGGCAGCCTTTGCCCTGAAGAGTTAGAGTCTAACTAAGAAAAAGCTTCGATTAAAGCATTAATACTCCCAGTTCAAAGATGAAAAAATGAATCACAGAGAAGCTTGGGCTTGTTTGTGGTCACCAAAGCAGCTGATAACGTAGTAGCAGTTCAACCTTTTATAGAATCGACACACAGCTTTCCAAATACCCCCTTATCGATGTGTCAATCAATACAACACACGTGGCTGTGAAGGAAGGACGCGTAACACCTCGTGCAGAGCTAGCCGCTCTGATGTGTCTTCTTCTAGGAAATGGTAGATAAGCTTGTACTTCATTTCATGAAGCAGAAGGATTTGGAGTACCTGATCACGAACAATGCCTACTATTTGTAGTTAGTCAATAATTTTCTCTGTAAAAGAAACCGCAGTTTTCACACTAAAATTTTACTCTTTGGGAAACTGAAAAAAATCCAGTCAACTTTATTGATTTCCAAGGCTTTAAAATGGATCTGTAAACAAGACTAGAAATAAGGACGTGAATTTTTCACTCTGGTTCTCATGTGGTAATTTCTCATGAAAGACCACAATGGTAAGATGTATTAATATTTTTTTCCTTAGAAATGGTAAATTATTTGTAGCAGTATCTGTCCAGAATTGACTTTTTAATACATCAATGTAAATTTAACAGGAAAACTTCCTCTGCTGAAGAATTCCTCTAACATGTGGCAAAGTGGATCCTGTTCTGTGGTTAGGGTTTCTCATCACTGTGGCAGACAGATACTCTGGGGCAATTTCAGTTCCATTTGGGAAGGAAGAATCTTATCTGATGCAGTATGGAAATTATTACTATGATCAAGACAGTGGTTCCTTTAATATTTATTTGTACATTAAAAAAAATGAGGGATTGAACAACATTTTTGGAGGTACCCAGATGCTTAGAGATGAGGTTCACCTAAGCACTGTTCAGAATCCCAACAAGAGTCAGTCATCATTTTTTATCCCATAAATATTTTTAAACTCTGCATTACTGACGTCCTGTTGGAAGCTTTTAAGTCACATATTTCTGTATTCATGGTGTATAAATGCATCTGATAGTTCATCTTGAGGGAATTTAGAGAATTTGGAAGCAAGATAGGAATTTTGTGTCCAAAAAGGTATAGAAGGAAAGCCCTAAGAATTTTTTTTAATATTTATTTTTTTTTAAGAAGCAATTATTTTCAAATGGAGATGGGTCAGATGATGTCAATAAGGATGTAAGATTCAGCTCTCATTAACCAATGTCCAAAACTGACACTTTTTAAAGGAAGAATAACACATCAGGAAACACTTCACCTGTCACAACAAGACACCACCTATGTGGCAGATTCAGTTTCAGATACAGTATTCCCAGGTAAAAATTAAATGAATAAAAAAATAGTTTATTGATCACTCAGATTCGTAGATTACTCTGCATAACCATGTCTTTTTCCTCCCAAGAGTCAGAAGTTCCACTGCCACACAGTCTACCTATAAAGGCCAGTACAACCAGTAGCAACTGGACTATCAGGTTGGCAGCCTCCATTATCAACTAAGAAACACTGATGTTTCCAAAAATCTAGAAGAGGAGACTTTTTTATGCTGATCTCCTAAATGATCTGATCCCATCTTTAAGATAAAATGCCAGCATTACACACCAAGTTCTTTTCATACACCCATGTTTCATGGATAACAAAAAATACCCAAGGATTCAGGAAAATAATTAGTGAAAACAATTATAGGAAGCTTTTATATTACAGTGTGAATGAGAGAAATTACAACTGCTTTCTGAGGAAAGGCAAAGGACCTCCCCTTATCTCCTCCGCTGCTAAGCTGCTTGGCTATTCTGGGGTTTTTTGGTCTAAAAGTTGCCTAGAGATTTTTAATTTTAAGTTTTTAGCACACTAAGCATTAAATCAAAATAGTTAACTCATTTGTTTGGATAGTTTCAGTCTGGATATTTCCAAAGGTGCTACAGAATACTTTGGTTAAACCACAAATCTTACATATAGGAAAAAAAAAAAAGCTAGAGAGTGGCTGAAAGACCCTCTGTGACCCTTTGTTGACATTCTGAGTGTAACAGTCACCCTATGGATTAGAAACAACTTCTGTTACACAGTCAGGGCAACCCTGTGCAGACACAGAGGGCAACAGCATTTTGTGAGAGCCGACGCCTCACCGTTCAGTGACAGATGCCAATTAAGTAGTGCTCAGAAAGCATTCTGTTAGACATGTTTAAGAGTTCCTTTTGCTGCCTTGTTAAAGTGAGGAACTAAATTTCCTCACACCACAAAGCTCTCATCTCCAGCTGACACTCTCCTACCATCCCGGTGCATGGGGTTCTTGCACGTAGAACACCTATGAACGTTAATGGCACCAACTGCGCGCAAATCCTTTCCCACATCAGTGAATGTGTTTCTCATCAACACCCTACCTGCAGAAAACATTTCTTGAGTTAGGAACACACAATTCTGATTTCTCTGCTAGTTAGTGTCTTCCCTGCTGAGCTATTCAGATGAAACTGACCTGGATTACCAATTCCCTCTATCACTGTAATTCACAAGACGACTCCTCTTTCCAGGAAAGCACATTGGATACAGATTGCTCACTAGCTCTAGGTCAAGGGCTCGAGCTAATCTGCAGCTTGTCTCGAGAACAGCATCCTTGTTTTTCAAAGAGATCCTCTTCTGTACATCCAGAGTGACTTGCTGAATAGTTCTCTGGGCAATGACATCTGAAGTCAAACTTATACTGTGCCTTGACACGGAAACTGTTGGGCTTGTCAGAAAATTTTTCATGTTACATTGAAGGGAAATGGTGAAAACACCTAAATTTCGGTAGCTTGAGCTTTGTACCATGAGCTTTTATCTGTGTTGCAAATTAGCTTCATGTTTACTTCTTATAAATCAATTTTGCCTATCCACATTCAGATGTTATCCCTTCTGGAAATACTACTGGGTCTTCAAACCTTTCCCAATTAATAGCGCTAGTGGCTGAGTACATAACTCCCAAAAGAGAGGTAATTAAGACTAAAATACCTGTTAAATCAGGATAGATCATACAGCACAGGCAATATACTGTATGCTAATGTTTATCATGTAATTTCACTATTTTTCTTAAAATAGCTTATTACTAAAACACAGAAAAATCTTTGAGCTTAACATAATGTTTACAATAATATAAATAAAGCACTCATCTTAAGCTGGTATACGCTTGCACTCAGTGATCCACAGCACAGGAGCTGCAGAAGTGGGGGAAGCACAGAGCTAGTGGATGTAAGGAAGAAGGGGAGCAAATAATGACTCTCCTCAGCATTTTTTGGTTACAGGCTTTAAAACTGGAGAAACTGATCTGTGGAAATTAAATCCAATTAGTATCCACACTGCCTGCCCTTCATATACCTCTAAGGTAAGAAAATTTGATAAAGTGACTAAATTCCTAAACTCAAATTTCTCTGTACTCCTTACAGCTGCACATTCTAGTCTCTTCTCACAGGTGGTACAAGAGTCAATATTCTTCAGTTATCTGAGGTAATTAAAGTCCTACAAAGCTTGTTATATTTTAGGAGAAAATTTTTCTCTTCTGTCTCACACATCTTTAACATCCTTCTTTTCCCTGTTTTTTCCCTCCTTATGGTACTTCTCATCACCACCCTGATGACTCTGCATGTGTGCCATTTCATTACACTCACATAACACACTCTTTGGGTCAGGGTTTGCCAACTGGGTTGTACAGGATCTCCTACAACGGAGCTCTGATCCTTGCTGGATCACTTAAGTGCCATCATCATAAACCAAATTAACAACAACAGTAGTCTCAACTGAGTCTATCTTTCACGATAAATCAGGCTAAAAACTAGGAGGAGAAAAGCTTTTGTAAGAAACAAAAATCCATGTTGACTTAGTTAGAGTAAAATTGATTTTGCTTTTGGAGAACTGAGGCAATTTAAGGAATTCTACTGAAAACAAAGGTCATTTTTATTTTAATAGCTATTCTCAGAATTGGAAATCAACAGAACCATCAAATTAAACTAGTATGCTGTAGCCTCTCGATGTAGCACTGCCAAAGCTGCTTACGTGCATTTTACTTTCATGTTACAGGTAACAGAATTTCTAAAACAAATAAAGAAATCAACAAGTAAAAAACAGACAGATGATTTCATAGAGACTTTACAGGCCTGCTGGCTGTGTCACACTTCTGAAAGGAGAGGGTCTGCACTACAGAACCCTCTGAAGTAACACTCCTGTTTAGAAAGAGGCTTTAAGAATATACAATTATATGAAACTTCAGGATTACTACCCAAGCAGTAATCAAATGGTAATCAATCCTTTGCACTTCATCACTGCACATGTAAATCTTTATTACATCACCAGTAAAGCAGTAGTGGAAACACACACATTCCTACCAGGACTTTGTGAAGGCTGGAAACTTGTACAGAAGAAAACCTTGAACAACTTATTCAGCCCATCTCAAACTCACAGCAAGAATACATTTATTTCCTACCCGCACTGCCTGTGTACACCAGCAAGCAATTTTAGGGATATTTAGAGCCTTAAAAATACAGTAATTAAAGTACATTCCTTCTCAATCACCCTGCCCATAAAGCTGCAAGTCTGAACATGAAAGCAACTATGAATGCTTAAGCAAGAGAAAAAACAATAAAGTGTTAATAAGCTCTGTAATGTTAATATGCTAAATAATGATTTTCATGTCTAGTATCTTGAGGCTTTGCAGAGCTCCCAGGAGGGCCTGTAGAAGCATTCCCTTCAATCACTTTTGCACCCCAGTAATCCAACCAGCTCTGCAGGGATGGAAGATACCAGGATTCAAAGCCACGAGAAAGCTGCAATTGATTTAATAATAAATCTTGTCTGTGCTAGTTTTGGACTACTATAATTTGGGAGGAAAGGAAATAAGTGCTTACTGGTTCACCTGATTTTCTTTTAAAAAGTACTTATCTGATACTGAAGGTTCGTTTTGGAAAGATGAAATGGGTCCCCAGAAGTAAAACGTCCAGACATAATACTAATATTTTTTTTAAAAAGTCACAAAGGTACGTACAATAAGATCTTTGGGTATGTAATAACTATTTTTTTTATTGTTCTATATCATTCCAGTATATCACAAGGATCTCAGCTACACACACTCACAAACCTTCTGGTCTCCTTATAGGAGGAGAAGCAGAGGTTTAGATGACCATTCAGTTATGCTCTTACCACATTAGAAGGTTCCAGTTTCTTCCTCTTGGCAAGGTCAGTGATATTATTGCCGTTGTAGTTGATGCTCTCCATGCAGCCTTTGAAATTCTTCCTGCTGTTAGAACTTGGCTTCCCAGAAAACGGCATGCCTCCAAAGGTTATCTGTGAATGAAACAGGAGATAGGAGATAGTTACGAGAGGGCAAAGACTTTTCAACAAGTTTGCTGTAGATATATTTGCTTTCTATGAACACTCAAACAGGGTGAATGACAGAGCTGACAACGCTGCTTCCAGAAAAAGGAAGTATCAAATAAGCAGTGAAAAAGCAGAAAAAAAATCTAATGATTTTGTGATTGCAAATATTTATGGTACTAAAATCCAAGTGTTATTATATCTGTCCAAACAGTGAGCATGCACATAGCACATTTGTTCCTATATGGTCTGCTCTTCTGATTGCTACTGAAGAATACGTATTTCAAACAAAGAACTTGGAATAAATGTCCATCCCAGTATTTTTCTAACCAAGAGTAGATATAAAATTAGCCAGATAATCTGATGTGAGTCATTGGCTCAGCTCTAACTGCACGCCAGAGCTCAGACTACAACACAGTAGCTGTGGGCTCCAATATGATGCGTTTGTTTCCTTTAATGCTTATGCACCCAGAAGAATTTTAAAGAACCACACAGTTAAAGATGCAATCCCCTGTTAGAGAGAAGCACCTTCCACTACTGAGAACATGCTTTTATCATGGAGTTACAGTCAATGAGGAGTTACCACATGACTTAACAGGCCAAATGAGCTCCACAGAGAAGACAACCCCCACAAAGACTCAGCCACTAAGGTCAAACAGGAATTGCTTTTCTCTTAATGCTGAATTTCATTACCTAAAACACTGGGTAATGACATTCCAGAATCTCCAGTGCTAAAAAATGAAGAGAAACTAATATTTTACAAACTAGAAGTGTTCACACTTATAAAGTCTCTCCCTGTCACTCCATAGAGCCTACACAGAGCTCTACTGCACCAGGATCTTTTCTGAAATGTTTAGAACTGAATAAATGCTACAGGTTTTCATTAATATTTTGCAGCCCAAACGTGAATAATAAGAGACTCACGAGATTAGTCCCTGCAATCTACGTTCAGTATTTATTTCCAACAGACAGTGGCATAAATAGTAATGACACCTGGCTTCCCTGCCCCACGGATGCTCACAAAAGTGTCTACATGCAGTTTGCTGCGGAGATTTGGCAGAGCCGAGCTTTTAAACAGCATTCATTGTTAATTCCATTTGTTATTAGTGAGAGCAGGAAAATGCAGCTCTAGGGACACGTTTTCCATTTTAAAAGCGTGTAAGCTATCACTTTCTATCCCAAAGAGCAGGCTTTGACTTGGCATATAGAAAGAACTAAAGCTATACAGCTGAAACCCCAAATCTTCCTAAACAGCACAGAGCAGCTACATGAAAGCCTTCTGCAGGACACGTCCTCGGGTATTATTATCCATTGACATGACCTGACTTTAGAAAAGGTTTTTTTCTTTAGAAAAGACACTTTACATGAACTGAAGAATATGACTAATATTTTAATGGCTGACAAACATCCTTTGCATGTTTTAGTCATGTGTTTGGTCAAGAGAAAATGGAAAGAATTTTGAAAAGGAGAAAAATTGCAACAAACCATGTACCATGACAGTGAATTAAGAGGGACTCACAGGATTTTTTTCTTTTTACCTTGACAATGCCATCAGAACTAGCGTTTATTCCTCTTCTCTGCTTACTTAACTTTTCCTGAAAGGATTAACTTAGAAACTACTTTTTAAATGAGAAACAGTTCGGATTCTTTCAGGTTTATCCACTGTGATTAATTTATCACAAGGGCAACACATTTACATTTAGTCTGTGATGACTAACTCCAAAACCAGCAGGATAACTGAGAGAACAGGATGGAGAAGGGGATAAGGCTCCTGCATTTCTATGAACCACAGAAACACGTATACACACGCGCACACACTCAATTAAATTCCACTAAACACAAGGAGATCCCTGTCCCTGGAGACTGAAATGTATCTTTGAGAGCTGCCAGGGAGGTCTGGAACGTCAGAGAGGAGACAAAGGTGAATCTCCTGGATTCTGCTTTTACTAGGGGTAAATTTATTGCACACAATATATTTATTATCTAAACATGTTACATATATATGTACATTTGTGCAAATTGTTCAACACTGGCTTACAGCATTCAGCCTAACTTTTTCTGTAGTTCACTCACTTGAAAATCTTTTAATAAAATCTACTGGTGTGAGTTTTCAGCAATTTCAATTCAGTTTTCAGTTGAGATTCAACTCAATTCAGATCTTCAGTGTTCAATGAGTAACAGAGGTACAGGCAAATTTGCTCATTATTTTCTCATTACAACTGCTACCGAAGAAGGCATTCATAGAGACTTGTTGAAATAAAAATAAATATTTGATTCAGTAACATTTGCAATCATAAGTCATTTTTTTAAACATTTATGTCATATTTCTGATCAAAAGATTGTTTGTAAAAATATCAATACACAAGGTAATTTAAATTTTTCTGCATTACATGATTCTGATTGCTTCTCACTGCTTAGAAAGTTGCAAGGATGGAAATACATGCATTTGGCTCAATCACATTAATTCTCATTAGAAATGGTAAAGAGTGCAAGAAAATCATTATACAAAGTTTGTAACAACCAGCATGCTGCAGTTCATATAACAATTTAGAGGAACTGAAGCTCATAACAGCAGAAGCCAGAGTGTAATCAAACAACAAATCCACCACTAACTACTACCAACACTTGTGTGCATTAACCTGACTTGTTAAAAGTTCTCTTAGAACCTTCCTAACTTGTTATTGCTTCTTCATAAAAATAAGTTCCAAAATAAGCCATCAATAAAATACAAGGAGGTACCTACCTAAGACAAGATCAAGATCCATATTAGTAAAAAGGTTCTAATCTGCTTCCTTTGCTAAAAATAAATACTAATTGTCACCACAGAATGAGGCTTTCTGATTCAAGTGCAAAACTGTCACCTGAATGGAGTAACAGATTGTATGATTTTTTTTTTTTAATCTACTTCCCACTTATAGCAGCTGCTTTTAGAGATATTAGAAGTAGAGTATGCTTAGCTTGGTGAATAACACAGATCTCCCATTCTAAAACAAAAAGCTGAGATGGCTCTTACACCAGATGGTATCTGGTAGACTAATGAAGAGAAACTTAATTTACACTTAAGAGAGAACAGTGTTGAAAAGGTATTTTCAGGAAACGCAAGGGAAAAAAAAAAATCAAAACAAATGTACAAAAAGTACCAAACCATCTTCAATTATATTAGTTTTCTCTTCTCTTCTTATTGGACTTATCTTTAGAAAGCCAATTTGAATGAAAAGACGCAAGTTTCAGTGTCTACCTCATAATCCAGGTCCAGGTAATCAAATTCTCCATTGGTTCTGAAGTGCTGCATGTGCCGGTCCAGGGTGAGGTTGATGTTCCTCCCGTGGCGCTCGATGACTATGGAGTGCCAGTGGTGATCGTCCAAGAGACTGCCCGTCATCACAGATGTGTGGCCATAAATAGAGCCAAGCTGGTTGCTACCTAAAATGAGAATAGAAACAACAGTAATTCTCGTCTCACACCAGTTAGGCAAACGTTTTCCTCTTGCTCTGGCAATATCTCATCTGAATCAGACCAGACACACAATAAGCTGGAGGAAGTCAGTCTGCTATGAAGCCAGGATCTGCTGCCATAAATATAAATAGCCAGATCCAATATAGCAAGTATCTGATCAGTGAACTGTATACAGTTATTCATAACATAGTTACTTGGAGGGGAACCAGAGCAGCAATACCAACTTTCAGCTGTCAAGTTGTTTCCAACTCGAGGTTTTGCCGTGTGTTCGTCCCTACACTACAGAAATGAAAAGCTGTCGCCTGTGGGCCAGGTCCTGAGGGTCCCTGGAACCATCCTGATTTGTGACTGCTGAGGAAGGCGTCGTGCCTGATAACAGGCCTGGGTAACAAAAAGCCTTTTCCGTCTGAGTTCCATGCTTTGCCGACTCTGCTGATGCAGCTGTACCAGTGAGCAGAGAGGGGAAGGCTCAATGCAGACTGAGCTAACAGCAGCAAAAAATGTCTTCTGCAAACATTGCTTATTCCAGTCCTTCCTCCTGCAGCAACCTTCCTATTCTGGAAATCAAACTACCAGCAAGAACACAGGTTTGCAATTCTCTGCTGTGTTTTCCAGGGGCTTTTGCCAGTGCAGCTACGCTAGTCAGAGATCACACCTCATTGCAATCTGATGGAGCTGAGCCAGATCCCATAGCACGGATCTCAACTGAAGCAGCAAACAACTAATTCAGCAGTAAGTTTAAAAAATCACTGTACTATCCAATAGCTCAGTGCAATCTTCCACGTTCTGAATACATGAGGACCTTAAGAATTTCAGGAGCTGAGAATTTCTTACCATCAAACACGCCTGCAACTCAGACATTAAGGTTTGTGCATACTGATAACACATTCTGGCAAATCACACCTCCATGCCTTAAGAGATTACTCCCCTACACATGACCACGCTGCCTTTTTGCTGAAGGCAGAGCATATTTCAACAGTTGTTTGTTAAAAAAAAAAATAATAAAATCCATGCATGTCCATGAGCTTCAGTTTCTTCAATGCAAAGTCAAATCCAGTGCAAATCAAAACCTAAATCCACCCCCACCTCCCTATCCTTCCCACTAATGACGATTGAAACTAAGTCACTGGATTTCACCAGGCAAAAGGATCAGCCCTTTCCACTGACTGGTGCAGAGACAATACTCCCAGGCAGAGGACAATTAACACCATAAACCATGACTTCTGGTCATTAAGTGAGTGTGTGTCACAGGGCCTCTTCCCATTTATCAGCCTAGTGATTCAAGAAAATCCCTACCAAGCACATACATGGAAGTTATAATAGCTTATAGAGGCAGACTGAAGCAAAGAATATGGAGAAAACTGGAAATTAATGGGTTATTATTGCAATTAAAATTGATAAGAATACAAAACTGCTACAGGAAGATGTGCTTTCCTCCTCATCATCTGCTCACGGTGAACAAAAGGGCAGGAGAAAATGGCAGTGGGAATAACTACTAGCCAACGTAAATAATGGACAGAATAATTTACTCTTCACATGTCTGTAAGAGAACTAAGGAAAGTTACATGAAATATTTTTCTAAAAATCTTTTGTTTGAAAGGGGAAAAAACCCAAAACTATGTGAAACCAGGTAAATGCGGGTTTTTTCCTAACAAATGTGCTTTATAAATGCGGTCACTCATGAGCCTGTAGTGTTTCACAGGGAGGGAAAAAGGAGGCTGGAACTAGAGTAACACATACAGGATTGCATCATAAGACTCCCTGATACACCAATATATCTCATTTCCTTTCCTAGTCCTACTTCCAGATTCTAGGAAG
>NW_010296129.1:78494-96006 GCF_000700745.2 Antrostomus carolinensis
ACCTCAGCTTCACAAGGCCTGTAGCTTCCCAAACTGACACCTTTTTTGCTGCACGGTTCCTAAGAGTGACCTTTATTCTGCCAACACTGATCACAGCGTCCTCCTCTCACACAAAACCACAGCTGAGCCCAAAGATAATTCCAGCAAGGCTTTTTTTGGTACTGGCAAGTTCCCAATGACAATATATTGCTGATCCTGTTCTTCTGCAAGATCTTCTTTTCATGGTGTGTCACATAGAGTAAAAAGGAAGGGACAGTACAGAAAAAACCACACATACAGAAAGGGAATCAACAAGATTTTCACCAAATTATCTGATTAAACGATGTGACTCACCATATCACTGGGGAGAAAAGGAGGCAACTGACCTAAAGCTTCTGTGGGAGTTACAAAAGTACACAAAAATAAAAAAAAAAATCAAAGCATACCCAAATTTAAATTCAGAACAAGTTTGGCTTTCTTCAGTTCCAAGGTGATATAGTCTCCTTGCTGTCCTTCTCCATGGAAGATCACACCTTCGCTTTCAGAGGTCTTAAATTTCAGAGAGATGACATCTTTCAGTGTCTTCATTTTCTTGTTCCTGAATCTGTACGGTAACACCACGTGGCCGTCAAAATTGATAACATCAGCCCCTGAAGGAAAAAGCAAATCACAGTGTTGAGGAGTGATTATTTATTCCTGTAGCCACTGGAAAAACCGACGTGCCATACGTAGATTGTACTTGAACAGAATAAAAACTGTGCAAGTGTCACACGCATTGTAAATACATTTTCTCTTGTCCATAATTTAATACTAAAAAACGAGGAACCAGGCAGGACAGCAGATTCAGGGGAACAAGTTCTACAACTGTGCTCAACATCTTTTGGTTTCACTTAAATATAGTTGCTGCCAGGCTCGCTTTCCTAACTATAGCTGAAAATGAAAGACAAACTTCTAAGTGGTCATTAATAATTCATCTGATACCTCTTTAAAATCCAGTACAGGTACCTGAGAGCTGTAAACAGGGATACATGAAATGTTTTGTTCCAAGTTTGGCTTTATTCAAAATCTGGGAAGAAAACTGAGGGGTGCAAACATTATCATTTAAAGTCAACCCGATAATCATATAAATGTTCTACAAAATTTCCTGTTGTCTTATTTTCAGGACATAATCTCTACTCTAAGGAGTGAGCCACAATTTTCTGGAGCCTAGAGCCATGGTAAAAATAGCTGCAGAACTCGACTGCATTCAACAGACGTACTTCTGCCGAGTACTGAATCTTGGCTTTGAAGCTGAGCTCAGTACAAGACTGCAAACAGATACTGATCTCTAAAAATTATAGAGAGATTTGTTTAAGAGATCCCCTTTGTAAACTGCTTAACCTATGATCAATCACCAGTGCCTTAGTTACCATCTGTATAAGCAATTCATCCTCACTATTCACAATTGACAATTTAAATAGTCACTAAGCCAAACTGGTAAAAGGGAATGAATAAAAAAAATATATTCATTTTTTTAAAGAAAAAATGAGTTCCCAACCATATTCTTCACAAACATTCACACTTCTCACTGGCATGCCATATTCATACCAGTTATTTCACACTCTGAATGAAATGAAGGATGGCATTTTATCATATATTCTTCAACCACATCTTATTTTTCTGTGGGCTGCTCTTCAGTGACTGCTCCTAACTGTTAAGAATTCCTAACTTGGTCTTGCTACTACAGTGAGAAGTAATTTACATCTTACAAATCCCCTCAAAAACAGAGAAACAAACCTACTCCTGAAGAATCTTTGAAAACTCCATTAAAACACTTTATACTATGCCTAAATAACTGCATCTAATTCAATTTGAATTTACAGGGCCTACATTATCCCAAAAGCTGGTGCCTTTCTTCTTACAACGTATGTCAAACACATTTTTAAAAAAATGATTACTTTTAAATAATCTCTGAGATAATATTTTACGCCTAAACAAACATGTTCATCCATCCCTGTCTTGAGAATTTAGGAACCACCAAAAGGCTCTGCTGAGTCAGTTTTTACTACTGCTGTGTCCTCAACTGCCATCCAAGAAATGCTTATGTATAGCACCTTGTTTTTTCACATTCTATAATTTCCAGAAATATTTTTCACAGTGATGTAAGAGCTCTTTCGTCAAAGAAGAGCATTCCATCAAGCTTCATGAAGTTTAGCACTTATTTTCTAGAGAGAAGTATGCAAAACCACAGCCAGTATTTCGTAAGTGATTTCTATTTCATTGTTCAAAAATCCACAACTCATCTTGTATTCATTAACTAAAACACACCCAGTGCAGACTGAGGCTTGCAGTCACCTTGATTAAACACCTATTCATACATCCTCACGCCACCGAGCATAGCAAGTTTCCAAATACAGACCAACACATCATGCTTCCATCCAGGATTTTCCTCACAAATCACTAGGATAATAAATAGTCCTCTGCTACTTCCAGGTCATTTGTTTTGCTGACACAAGGATTCTCTGCGTGCTGAAGTATGTGATACCTGTTTCTGGTTGATACAACTATTTGTCCTGTGTGTATCTTTAATAAATCTGTATAATCACAGTATCATCATTACCTTCAGCTGACACAAACCGCTGACTCTCTAGGGATTACTACAAATTGCACAAGTTAACAACTTTGCTACCTTGCAGAAACTACCTTTACAGTTCCCAAGAGTGATAAGGGGGAAGCATGACAGTGGACAGTTATTGACCGACAGGTCCCACCTGATTTATACTAAAGATAAAATTCTGGATCTCAGCGCAGCATGGGTCATCAGAGCTTGTGATTTTACCTTCATAATGCTGCAGCTTTTGTTTTCAAGATAAGTAATGTTTTCTGCAAACCAGCATCAAGTGTACGTATTTCAGAGTCTACCTGAGATCAAAATGCAAGAGGTGCTACCCCATACTCACACACACATCGGCCGGCAGTACTAATGAATGGAGCGTTAAGCACGTCAAATAAAAGCTGTGTTACACCTGGAAAATAAGTCCAATCACTCTGCCTGTCTTTCCAAGTTAGATCAGAAAAAAAGTCACAGAAACAAACTTCCTTTCTGTACTCACAACAGCCAAAACCTCCACAAAACTCTGCCTCTGGGAGTCAAAGGGATCTAGAAGGCAGAGGAGGCAGATCCTGTAACGCAAGTTTCCTCATGTCTCCACGAGATGTTGTCCCTTTCCTTCCTGAAAGATTAACAGGCACATGCAATGCATTTCTGTTTCACACCAGTTTTTAAAGATATTTAAAGTAGTAACAGCTGCCTGTCATCAAACAGATGGGTAACAGTCACTGAAACATCTGAAGGCTCTTTCCTATGGCCAAGATTATATATATATATATATTTTTTTTTTTTTAAATGTAGGCTCTGTTCACCTCTGCTTCTGATTAGACAACAAACTAATAAACTTGGACCCAAAGGTGTCAGATTTGTTGTTGGCAGCCGAACCCTGCAATGAAACAGATTACAATCATATAACTTGAACCTGCACCCACATCTTCCTAAACCGGCAGAGACTTTCGATGAAATAATAAACTTTGGCTCCCTTATTGTTTATGCCAACTCAATGGTGAAGGAATTTTATTCAGTCTGTAAAACGTCAGCATTACAAACTGACTGCCTATATTTATCAGTATATGATATACAGCTCATGTATATCAGAAAGCAGCAATATATATTAGAAATATCACTTTTCTCTATCAAACACACCTCACAACACACATTCCAATAATAAATACTTATTAAGCTCTATGTGCAACTAAAACACTCGGCCTGATCTGGTTCCTCTGAATGACAGATTCTGGGAATGTGAATCAGCTCCAAATTGAGTATCAGAATGGCATGTTGTATTTGTGGCGCAAGAAATCAATTCAGAAGTCATCAGCACGCAGGGAGGACACATTTTCCCAGGCACAGATGCAGCCGTAGCTCTCAGAAATGAGGCCACCCTGGTTCATGTTCTGAGCCTGCATTTCGAAGTCAGAGCGTGTGACTTCAGAGGGGGTTATCTTGCATTCGCTCATGACTCAAACAAATGCATTACTTCTGGAATTTGTTTTGAAGAAACAAAGAAAATGGTTAGAAAAATATTGTAACAGAGATTATATCAACCCCTTGTTGTTGCTTGCTTTACAAGCTGTCCAGAGATCCAAGAAATGCCTTCTTGAGGTTTTTGTATGTACTTTTAAAAAAGAACTTTTATAAAAGCGTGAAATCTGTTTATAGAAAAAATACCTACGTGAAAGTCACTCTGTTATCACAAAAATCATACTTCCACCTAAAGCAAGTTTGCTGTAAAGATGGTACTCCTTTGAATCCACATGCAACTGCCTGGAACAAATGGTACAAATGAAAGGAAACTGGTGGACACCACCACTTCAGCAACCTTTGTAAGAAATATACATGATAAAAACATTATTGCATACACAATGGAAGAGATTCTCTTCCATTAACATTTGTTACATTTACTGTCTGAGTTACAGGAACCCCTCTATGGGGTGTATCATCCTTCCCCTAAGGCCAGCAGTACCACTTTAACATCTGCAAGTTACCACAACAGTCAGGCAACACCTGATCCAGAGCTGATCAGGACAAGGACTCGACTCCTGCGGGTTTGGTGTTCGCAGCCTGTTGCCCATGAAGAAGCAGTAACCTTCAGTACCCATTGCTGCAGTTAGGCACCTTCTTCACATCACTCACTGAAGTAAATTCCCAACACACACTTAACAAAGCTGAGTCAAAGCAGCGGATTTTCCTAAAACCTGGCCCTGAATTGTCATGTTTTGAAAATCATTCAATTAAAAAAAGAAACAGCAGCAATCTTTGATTAAGCAGCTTTTTTTTATGCATAGTGGTGGGTCTGCATGGTAATTAAATCACCTAAAGATTACATAGCAATTATGTTTAGGAGTTACCGTATGTAGAACTGTGGTAATGACTTGTGTTCCTTCTATGATGACACTCAGCTATTTAATATCATGATAATTGCCATGATGCGGAATGGTACTTAGACAGTAAACCATATAATTCCTGTAATTGCAGTGTCAATATATAATTTATCCCATCCTTAGCCACTCAACTACCAGCATTAGTAGGAAAGAGAGCTAAGCCATCACACACAGTACGTTCACCTGCGTTCAGTGAGGTCTGAGGCAACTGCTGCAAGGGACGGATTTTTTTTTATTATTTTTTTTAAAAAGATGACATGCAAAAAAAAAAAGGCAAAAAAGGAAAGAGGGAGAAAGAAAAAATTTAGAAAGACACAGAAAAATAAACAAATATTTTTTTTATTTAAATTACATTTAAATAGGAAGTACAACTCTGGTTACTTTCAATTTGATTTCTCCTCTATTGTATTTCCTACCACATGGATGGACTGGATAACACTGCTGATATCTTAAAAATATAACACCACTTCCAGCTGGCTAGGAAGATGTGTAAGGCCTTATCCCAATCTATGCCTGAGATGTCACATTAAAACCATTTCATTAGTTAACTGCATCACTGCATTCAATTCTCCTCTTAAAAAAAAAATAGTCAGCCTTAAAAATATCGACAGGGAACTGGGTGACAAATGTGACCCTATTCCCAACTCCCAAAGGAAAACAAGTCACCAGTCACAGCTCCTCCTACCTGTGCTTTTGTCCTGTACTCTCAGCCACATGCAGGATGTGGTAGCACTTGGTCAGGAAATAAAATCTGTATAAAGATATTTTATTTGGTGCTCCAAAATATTTTAATTATTTCTTACAAATAAACAATTTCAAATCAGATTCAAGCTCCAGAATGTCTCAATTTCCTCCCTTTCTAGTGAGAGAAATATAATTATCCTCAGTGCCAGCATCTGAAGGATGAAGAAGTGCTCGTTCACCAAGACTTCTGCACAGTTGCTTATCTGCTTGGATCGAGGTCCTGCCTGGGATTAGGAACAGATCCTTGCTATCAGACACAGTAAAATAACACTGAGCAGAACAAAGCAGAACAGCAAAATACTTTCTTAAAAAAAAAAAGCTTACCATACAGCAAACAAAATCAACACTATTAATTGCAAATTTAACATGTACACATTATTTTTCAATCGCTACTGATCTCTGAATGATCAAGTCTGCAAAGTCTGCACAGAATATTTCACTGGGATTAGAAACACAAAAGCTCTGTACTACCGATCCACAGCAACCTCAGGTGAAACTCACTCCATTACCTCTCCTCCTTTATCTCTCTGTCATCTGCTTAAATCTTCTGTTTAGATTAAACAAATTTTAGGGAAAAGATCTTCACTTGCAGCACTCTTTTCTTACCCCATCATGCGAGTCTTATGCCTGATGTACTAATACTATAGTAATAAACAGCATTAACCATGCACTGAGCATTGATCCTCCAAAATCATCAGAGATGCCTCAAAGCATCTCTGGCTGGGCCAAGTCTTCTACGTGTGTAGTTTCATTTCTTGTAGCCGTTAGTCATGGTACTAAAATATCATTATAACAGATGTAAGCACATAAACAGTGTATTATTTACATATTTTAACAGCAAAAATGAGATTTTCCCCCAACAAAGCAAGGGATAAGGTGTAAAAATCATACCAAGTCTCCTGTTGTTACTACCCATGATAAATTACACACACAGAGATTACTCCAAAAGAGCCTAATCAACTTTTTCAGTAGTTCCAAATGCTGGCAACATGACAGCACGTTGAATTTGCCCTGGAGTCTTTGCAGCTTAAATCTCAGCAGCACTAAGGTAGCTGAGCTGATGTTAGAGATGCATTGCTACATCTCCTGGCACCAGGAAAATGAGGAAGCCGTGTCCCAGCACAGCAGTCCAAAGGCAGTCTCCTCTTTTATGTTTTCTTACAAGGAGGCAGAGAGCCAAAGGTGCCGTGTTAGAACATTGCCTTCAGGCACAACAGTCCAGCCATGAGGACATGGGCAACTCGGGGGCTGGAAATCTGCAGCAGCAAAACCAACGCTGTCTTTACTGTCTTTTTTAAAAGGCAAGGCCACAAAGGCAAAAGAGAAACCCAAAATAAAACCTAATAGGGACACAGATGTACCTTGCATCTACAATACTGTACACTTCATATTCTAGAAGCGCAAGGTGAAGGAAAACCAATTTAAAGTTTCTGTTGCCTGCTTAGCTTGCACTAAGCTTCTTGCTTTTCTTTACCTTAGATATACTGTATATATGGCAATGCAGCATCAAAGTAGCGAAGAACATTTCGTCAAGGTATATTTTTGACTCAGTTCTGAAGAAGAAATTTTGTGCCTTTTACTCATGTTTCATATACCTGCCAGAAACTGGAAATGAATCTGTGAGGAAGCATTCCCCGCGGTGGTGAGAAAGCTTCGCCAAGTTCCGAGCGCAATATCCACTGTAGACACGCCAACAGCACCCCGTGCTTCTCAAGGTTTCTCTGAATTTCAAAGCACAGGCATTTTATCCCATAATTACCATCAGTGTTGTTATTATAATGCCAGCACACTACTGCTCATTTTGCTAGCTCCTGTGCAAATATATATCAATATGTGGTTTTTTTGCCCAGGATAATTTAATGTCTATTAAGAAACAACTGGAACAAGTGAAATGAATAAGCAGTAGAAGAAAAATGTGGAGGTCTGGCAAGGCATTAGTTACAGCATAAAACATTAGAAGGAAAGAAAGTAAGACTTAGGAACTCAGACTAAGCCTTCAAATATGCCACAAAATTATTACCTCAAGAGCGTGTATAACTAGGATGATTTTTCAAGCACTTAACACTATGGTTGATGATATTTTTTCTGCCAGATCTAATGTAACACAAGATTTCTCAAGTACATTTTCTTTCACAAATTCTTCAGCTTTTGAAAAGACGCCTTCATTTACAAACCAAATGGGACCATTTTTAAACCCGCTGTACTTACAGCATGAATCGGACAAACGAGGCAATGACGTGCCTGCAGTACACGCTGCAATTCAGCTTCAAGCTTACGCATCCCACCCACCGTTTACAAACCAGGCCATACTGAATTCTGTGCTCTACAGCGGACTACAAACAGCACCAGGGAGAGCAGAGGTAAAACTGCAACTCAAGATCATCTTCAGCTCAGGTTAAAACTATTCCTTCCATAATCTACTCTGGTTTGTGACTCCAGAAAGTCAATTACCATGCATGGCGTGTATCTGAAGAACTCTGTTCAGAGGGGAGCTAGCAGATTGAGCACCACAAAAAATTACAGCTTCCATGGCAATGTGTTTCTCTGCCTAATATCAATTATTTAATTGCTTAAACAACAAGGTTTTTCTTTTTTTTTTTCCCCACTAGAAACATCTCTGTAGTGATATTTTACAAACAAGGCTTTTGAACATCTGTATTTTGTCCAGAGAATTTAACTAATCTTACTGTTGATACAGACTTACTTCTCTTTAAAATAATTTTATTCAAATAGTCAAGTTCAAATTAAGAAAAAAAAATTGAGGGCTGTTTGCAGGACCTGCTGAATGCTGAGGTTGAAGACCTGGATATTTTTAACTATCTTTGAACTCTAAGGTGCAAATTAAACTGTGTAATCTTCTTCATCTCAAAGTTATCCTGGCACAAATATCATCTGCATTCATCACAGATGATGTGAGAGGTAGTAGGTCATAAAATCACTCCCTTTTACCAAAACCTCCTCCATTGTTTCTGGCTGTAACAACTGGGTTTTAGTTGATAATTTTCCAGATGGTAGTACAATAGTATTGACCAAATGGATAAAACAGAAGCCGTTTAATACATGAATTTTTATACTTTAAAAAGTTTTCTTATGTCTAGCATTGCAATGGTCACTTATGATTGTAAAAGTTAAAATTCAGACATCCTGCAACTGTGCACTACAAGCAGCAAAATGTTCTCTATGATTTATTATTCTCTAGCTATGGCACTTCCCAATAGATTTGGTAAAAACCATATGTATAATTGAAATATTCTAAAGAAACTCATCTTTTTGCATTTTATCATGCTGATCTCCAAGTCAGACACCTTCCTCGCAACTGTAGATACATTTAGTTCTATCCTTCATTGTGAAACCCATCATTTGATATTGGATCTCCATGGGAACATTAAAGTGTACAATTAAACTCTGAAACCAGGTACAGTAAAGAACTTAATTTACTTGAAAACAGCTAGCCTCTACTAATGTTTTCACTGCTTATTAAAAGAATAAATCACAAGAGCTCCAGGTCAATAAAAAAGTACAGTTCTGACTCTCACACAGAAAACGGCCAAAATGGGTCTCAATCCTTATTAAACTGCTGAGCTTGCTCATTACTTAACGAAAAAACCTACAGCAAAGAAAGAAGCTGTACCACATCATACAACATTTACACTCAATTTACTCAGTGAATAAGTGAGCTACAAAATGGACAAGACAATCTATTAAAACATTAAGGAAACAGATGACTAGCCGGAATCCTCATTTTAATGTTTACAGCTACATGAAGACAGGAAGACGCACAGTTGACCTACAAAATAATGATTTAGAATTTCTCTTTCCAATTTCTCTTTGAGCTGATGCCACCCAATTCAATTATCTGATGGTATATAATCTTTCCATACGTCTTTCAATGTCTGAATGCTCTAAGAATACTCATTACTTCAAGGCCAAATCCTTTGCTCTCAAACTCATATTCCTTACTTCCAGCCACGGAGCTCACATTTAATTTGAACTTTCAAAGGAAGCCGCATACACACTGATTAAGGAATTTGTAAGGGACAATTTCAAGCTGCTGTACTCAATTAAATCTCATACAGTAAAAATCTCCTTCGAATTTCTGCAGTCGACCCTAAAGAGCAAGGAGTGCAAGACTGAGTGAGTTTTGACCACGGCACATTCAGATTTATTCTAGGCAGAAGGCTCATTATTGTCTAAGGCATGCAGATGTGTCATTAAAGGCCACTGCTAGTGGATACACTCCTCCCTTCTTTCTTCTACCTGTCAGTCTGACGCTGCTGCTAATGCCATCGTGCTGCACCCATGTATTTTAGGAAAAGAGACACTAAAATGGAGCACATCGCTATTTTCAGCTACTACATTTCAATTACAAATGATGAGTTAATAAGAGACAAATCCTTTAGCATAAATGAGACTGGAACAACTTTGTTCATAAGACAGTTCAGTTTCATTGTGATATTTCCAAATTACTCAGAGACAAATACCAAGGCTTTAGCACAGCATCAGAAACACAGACCATTGGAACTTGGTGTTGGGCAAATAATGCAAGATCAGTATTCAGTCAATTACTTTTCCTCTCCTTGCCTACCATGCAATATATCCAAGACCACAAATGTTTCCAATGTATTCTTTACTCAGTGTTATCAGATACATTTTCATGTAAGAAAAGGTATCAGTTTCTAACTTGCAAGCCATAAAATCTGAGCTCCAAACTCTATCACGCACGGATCAAGTGGTGAACTTAATGGTGGTTGAATCCAGTGTTTTTCTATTCCTTTGTATGCATTCAATGTGTATAATTAAAACCCCACTCATTCAAGGTTATGAGTCAGGGTTTTCTTTTCAGATGATTTAAGTAGATACAGTTCTGCTTTGGTTCAGTGAAAGTCTAATAATTTACTATAACATGGAGATGGCCCCCATTAATAAAGGGCATGCTGCTGTAATAGGGCAGACAGTTGCTAATTTTAAGTGAGTGCTTTATTTAAATAACAAGGAACAAAAATTTAAGGAAATGATTCAATATACAGCAATATGAAATGCCCAACTTGCATTATACCAAGCATATAGAGTGAGATAGTTATGGGAGAGGGTGGAAAAAAAAGCACTTTTGTTTCAGAAGTGCTCCCCATGACAGGTAGCACTGCAGGTAAAAGTACATAATCACAAAATCATTATGGTAGGAAGGGATCTCTAGAAATCATCTATTCCAATCCACATATTCAGAGCCTATTTACACATTTTATTCTGCCAGAAGCACTGAGTTTCAGTTAACTGATCCTTCACCTTGATTCCTGACCTGAAACAGGAAATAGGACATTTGCTTTTACCAGCAAATGATTTTCCTTTTGAGTGTTTATCAGGCTGCACTTTCCAAGGTCAGTGATATCTTGTGCCCCCCCTCCCTGCCACCATAAATGACTTATCTATAACTTCTAGCAGCCTTTAAGATTTGCTGGTGCTGCAGAGTTTGAGACGTTCAAATTCTCCACCTGCCAGAACAGTTCTGAAAGAGTCTGTCTTCAGCATTGGTTTGCTTATGGCACCTCAGCTGTGCAACTGGCTGTTCCTCCCCTGTGAACCGTACCGTGCCATCAATTCAGTCCCCTCAACTCTGGATTATTCTCTCTCACTAAAAACCAAAAAAAGCCAGAAGGATGAGAGTTTCTTCTCAGGAAAAGTATAAGGAACTCCCTCAAATCCAGTTAACACTGATTAATGTGCAGCAGGTAGAACACTTACAGTCACAGATACTGAAATATATTACTGTGGTGATTTAAATTCTTCATCTGCTACTACTGTGTTGCTTTTTCTGGCCTAATAGGTTAATTTCATTTATCTCTTCAATTTCTAAAGTAAGTACAGACACTAGAATTCAAAACTTTTGCTTTGTTTCTTCAACCACTTTTTGAAGTGACTGCCTCTAAAGTTCCAGGCCCCTGAAAGAGCCTGGAAGGTACAGCAGACAGTCTTATACAATCTTAAGACCAGCCAGGCAGGCAGCTTTACTTAAGAGTTACTTTAGAAGCCAGAAGCTTTCCTTACATTCCAGGATCTTTAAATTATGTAGCATCGTCGCAGGCCGCAGGCCCAAGGAGTTAAAAGCAAGCACGCTTCCTGCGTCAAAGGGCACGGACACAGCCCCCAGCCCCCAGAGCACCAATTCTTCCAGCTTGAAAAAAATCCAAAAAGGAGGCAGGGGTTGGGCTCAGCTCTCTGGGCCTGGAGAAGGAACTGGGGAGGCAGCGTGTGGGAGCAGACAGGAGAGGCTGCAGTAACAGCCAGGGGATGGATGCCCTTCCCAAGGCGGGGGAGCAGCATGTGGCGGGAGAAAAAAAACGGGTGGGGGAACGCGCCCCGAGCCCCACAGCTGTCAAGACAGGGCTTCTCCCCGGGACAGCGGGCCCAGCTCCAGCACAGCACGGGCCAGGATAGGGTCGTGCCCAGGCAAGGGCACAGAGCTGTCTCTCCCCCTCGGCAGGCCCAGCTCCTGGAGCAGCCCGTCGGGCTCCTCACATTCACCGCCATGGCCAACAGTTAACCTGCAGGTCTCCTCCCTCGCTCAGGAAGGAGTAACCCAACAGGGATGTACAAAATCCTCAGGTGATGGTTTCCTGGAGAGTTAAATTTGAGGAAGATGCAGGGAGACAACGTTCCCAAGCCCAGGAAGTACACGCTGTCCCCTCACAGAGGGATGGCAGGACACAGCACTGGGGCATGGCTGTGCCACACCCATCCCTCACGGGCACAGAGTCACCTCCCGCCTCAGTGAGCACCCACTGCCTGTGTGCGCTTACGGCAAAGCCCGTGTCCCTGCAGAACGCTGCGCGAGATCCACAGCTCAGGATCCTGAGAAACTCTCTCGGCTGACACATCAAACCGTTTGCTTAAAGGCTGGGGAAATGCAAGTGTGGTGGTGGCACTGGGCTGGCAGCCAAACACAGCCGCTCACTCACTCCTTGCCCAGGCGAAAGGGGAGAGAACTGGGGGGCAAGGGGAAGGAGACTCGGAGGGTGAGATGAGAACAACTTAATCATGGAAATAAATAATAAAACTTAAAGTAATACTGATATTAAAAGAGTAATTATAATAATAATAAAGTATGGCAATGAGTGATACCCAGTGCCATTGCTCACCACCCACTGACCAAGCCTGGCCCATTCCCAGAGAACAATCCTAAAACTGCTTAGCAAGCAATTCTGATTTATTTTTTGGAGGGGAGGAGGAGAAGGAAGTAATTCTGTAAGAAATGTTTATATTGGTAGCTTTTGTTTTGGAGTGGATTATGGATTATTTTAAAAAAACCACAAAAAACCAAACAACCTGCTGTAAACTCCCAGAGAAATCAGACACTACTCTTATCACTGCATCAAAACAACATTTTGCCTCCACAGAATAGAGTTTCAGTGGAAAGTTTTCAATCAGGCTTACTTGCAACAAAGAATAAACACAAGGAGAACAAAAGGTTAAAGGTATGCCTGCTTTTTCACAGGATGCTTGAAGTTTGCAAGATGCTTATGACAGTGAGAAGAATTTTGCAGAGATAAAAACCCGTGCTGTTCAAATGACACGCCTTACCAGTCCCAGTTAATTACAGAGTTTACAAATGACTGCTGTTGCTACGGAAGCCCTCTTCAATCTGAGAGATCACATCATGGGGAACTGAACCAAAATTCCTTTCAGCCCTGCTTGACAGATACCAAACTACTGTTGGGATAGTTCTGAGGAGTAAAACTGCTTCAAAGAGGTATGTTCACAATGCACAGTTACAAAGCAATCTTCTATTTATTGCAAGAAGTGGAAGACCACCCGATATTGAAATCCCTGGGCCTGTAAGAACTCTTCAATAGTCTATGAGCTTTATGCTACAACAGCAGAGTTCTTCTCCATTAACTGATGGGCTGAAACCTTTGGAAAAATAAGATAAGTTTAGCTATACTGAAAATTATAAACTTATAAGATCTTAGACCCTCAGTTCCTATTGACTTTCATTCTTTTTTAACAACTTTTTTTCTCCTCACTGAAATTTCTAATTAAGCTATTTAATCAAATTTATTTTCAACACTTTACATGTAAAGAAAAGATTTAATAAAAGTTAAAAAAAACCAAACAGCAACAAAAAAAAGCCCAAACCCCTTCCTCTAATTTCTTTTAATCAGTGTGGGTCCTTCTGGCAGTAACTTTTTGAGTCCTTAGAACTGTTTTCTTCCCAAAATCCTTGATATCTTGGGGCACTTCTGTGCAGGCAGGTGAGTAATTAAAGCCAAGGGGAGATCAAATGGATGTATACTCTTTTCATTCAGAGGTGCTTAAACTGCTTCAGATGGCCTTGTCTACACTGAAGAATTATTACAAGACTCCCATCACTACCAAAGCTATTTCAGCTTCATATCAGTATTGCTTTGAATTTCAGAGCAGATTGCTCAGTAACAGTACTTCCAAGCCTATTTGCTTCTATCCTATGTTAGCATCTATGTTTCTTACGGCAGATTTTATTTATTGCAAAACGTCCTTTAGCATAATAAACAATAATTCTCAGTCTCTCCAAACCCTATGGACAACCTTTATGCAGTGTTCTATGCTCTGCATTTCTTCTAAAGAGGTGAAATTAAATGTTTACCAACACTGATATTTAAATTGACCTTTCCAGAGAGACAACAAATATACTGTCTCATTGACAAAGGGGAGTGTTGTTCAAATTGTCTATCCTTTCTTTTACAACTGACTCAGAACATTTTGATTTGGTTCATACTGTAAGATAAATTATATTTTAAATTAAAGTCAGGATTTTCCAAGTTGTGGTTAACCTCAACGAGGGAAAACAGATCTCTTTTTGCTCCTTCTGGATGTGCCACACATCTTCAGAGCATGATGCACAGGTCAGTTTTGTAGTCTGTTTTTTGCTCACAGGGCTTTTGAGTTAATATTTGCCATACTAATTTCTCATTCCCTAAGGTACTAATGGCAAAAATCTCACTGAACTCAATGGGCATTTCTCAGCTAGTGTGTCCTTCATGTACATAAGGGCTTTCAGCCACAAGCCTTTTTCATTCAACTCTGAGCAGTAAAAACTACAAATGAAACAGTAAAGCAATATAAAATAAATACACAACTTGAAAGAAAAACTGCTTTGTACCTTGAAATAAAAAGAAACCTACTGGTCTGCCAAGCCCAGCTCAATTCAGTGAAGAGGATGGGAAGAAACACTTTGCCTAATTGCCTAAATAAATAATTGCACAGCTCTCACCCCAATTAAGACAACATTTTGATCCCTGCTATTGGACTGTCATTACTCCGATATGTTTCTCCTAAGAAAACTGGATGAGGTGACATTAGAACTAGTCAAACATACCAAATATAAATCTGTTACAATCTTAGTGCAACTCATGGAACAGCTACAGATCACTGAGCTTAAGTGGTGTTTTGGGGTTTGTTTTTTTTCTCCTCTTTTTTTTCCTCACTGTCTACCAGCATAATGGGCCCTTTTGCCCTTTACTTTTGCCTTTTTATTGTTGCGTTATTTCTACTTCACACAGAGAGAGCTGCCTAATTAAGAAAACCGGAGTAAGCTTTTAGAGTACTGCTGTTTAATACTGTTAGTTTATCTGTTAATTAATGTGCTACTCTTTCCAGTCTAATTAGATTTTTGTACTGCAAAGATAAGCCGGTGAAATCATTATTAAGAAATAGAGAAGGAGGAGGTTGGTGGGAGATTCAGAAATACTGATTGTTAGAATTTGTTATGTGTAATGTACATGATCCGTTATTGTCTCCTCCTCTTTCACCCATGCCCCAAACCTTATCAGGCTTTTGTCAAGAAGGATGCAGTTCATTTCTCATAAATAATGCTTATTCCTGCCACTGAGCTCTTTTTCTTCTCTATCACTGTCTCTGCCACGCCCCATCTTTTTCTTTCCCTGCTTCTTCCTCAATTTTAATACCAAGGCTCTTTTAATACCAATGCCTCTTTTTAGGTGTTTGCACTTCATAATTAAGCATCTTCCAAGTTCATTTTGTGCCTTAAAGTTAATTTCTGACTTTTGTGAAGCCTTATAAAGATTACACTTTGCAGATGCAGTTCAAAAGTACTCACAAGAACTGAAGATGAAGTCACAGTCTTGTATTTCACATGCAAGGCTGTACAAATACAAACAACAAATATGAAAGATGTTGGCCAAACCAAGCTCCTCTTTGTCAGAACTTAGCATTTGTTATGGCTGTCCTTCCTGCAGCTGCCTCCCAGGGCCAGCCCAGCTGAGATGCTGGTGGTGGTGGGAAACAAGATTCTACTCATCAATCAGTACTGCTCACACTTCTCAGGACCAGGCTGGCAGGAAGTTTCTCTGGAAACCACTGAGGTCACCTTGGAAATTACTAAAAATTAAATTACTACTCCGTGATGCAAGATAGTAGAAATTGTGCTGTATTTATTACAAGACTTAAAGGACACATCTAATCAAATATTCTCCTTTGCACTTTTAAATATTAAAAATAAAATTCTTCTTTTCAAACAAAATAAACCTTACATCATTCCTTCCATTGCTGTTTCTAATGTTAAGCTTCTCCTTTGTGTCATTTAGGCCACACTCAAACACAAACAAAATCCTTATGCCCAGGAAAATAACAACCACCACCGCTAAGCTACTAGACAAGATTGAATCGTATAATTTATGTATTCTTCTTTGAATATATTGATCCCAGGACAACACTTGCTGGCTGGACCTATAGTTTATAAATTATGTCTTTAGCCTTATTGATCAAAATCTTATTATTTTCTTGCTCTTGAGCCACTAAAGAACATGCTGATAGTCATTCAGACCCCAATGGATAATACCCAGGGCCTGAGAATATGAAACCTTTTTATAGCTTGTTGATTTATGCTATATGTGACTTTCTTTGGCAAAGTCAGTATCTAACACTAATATTTTTGTATCAGAAGCACTGAACAAAGGTTTACAAATTGAACATCAGAGCAGTTTTCCCTGCCTGTCTCTTTCTCAGGCTTTTATAACCACATAGCATTTGACAGTCCACAATATAAATGTTCATGAAAATACCAATGAAAACAAAATAAAGTACAGTCAATACATCAAACACTGGACTGCTGAAATCCAGGAGGCAGAATGAAGCTTCCACTGACTGAAAGACTGCAGGTGTACTGTACTGTGGCAGGATCCCCATCAGGGAACACTCGGCTACCAGAGCAAGGTTTGGCTGGCTACGTTCGTTATATGGATGTGAAGAGACACACACATTCTGAAAATATTCTGCTTTTTAAATGCACCTCTCGTGGTGGTTCCTCAGAAGATAGTTTCACCACATGCCTAAGTTCCTCTCCATTTCACCAGAGGGTCCAAGGCCCTCCTGCTCAGCTGCTTTCCCTCTGCTTCTCTCTTTTCAGCTCAGCCTCAACCAGCCTAAACTGACCAGTGTCTTCTGACAGGAGGCAATAGCGCAATTTCCCTCCGAGTACCTCAGTTCTCCTCACGGGCTTTCCTGCATGCAACGTTTATTGTTTCATTTTCTTTGTAAAATCCATATTACTTCTGGACAGCTTCCAAATGACTGCAATGGGTGTTTGAGTAAGAAAATATCTTAAAGGCGTGGATACTGCTATTACCAATGGACATGCAGTAATAAATCTCAAATAAGAACCTGATATGACTGGGACTGAGCTGCTAGGAAAGAGTAAGCCTTTGTACAAACAGGGGGGTTTGATTTCTGATTACACAGTGCACACAGCTGATGGATAACATTATTCTTACAACAAAAGTAAACACTGAGTATCTCACACCTGATGAACTGAAACATACCTTAT
>NW_010296129.1:96051-106352 GCF_000700745.2 Antrostomus carolinensis
GAACCATAACAAATAGCAATTCAATTATCTTTATTAGCCAGTATAGAATTAAATTAGTACAGATTCCAAGAAAACAAATACCTGGATATTGTCAGAATTTCTTTGTGCTTTGACATTTCATTCGTCTCAATAAAAAGGAATCTTCTAAAGAACCTCCTTCTCCCTATGCAATACACAGAAATATACTAACATACTTGAATTTTAATTTTTCTTCTGCGAAAAATTTCAAAGGTTTAGAACAGTTTCATTCATTTTTTTGTGTGTACCTGGTGAACTTCAGAGTGTTTTGAAAACAGCTGCCACTTGCCTGGGTCCTGTGATAATGAGACCAGGACCTTTGCTTTGCTCTTTACAGTCCCCTTAACACAGACCAGAAACACCGGGAGCTCGGGCTCTCTCTAGACACTTTGACTCTGCCAGAGTTTTCTAGGGAGTAGACATGGGCATGATCCACATCTAATGGAGGTATGTACTCTAAGGGAATAGCATTCTGGGAAAAACATTATTTTTTCTATGTAATACAAATCTATGGGTAACTATGCTCTTTTTACTCAATGTTATCAAATATACACTTGTATTTCAAATAAAAATGCTACTTCTTTTGCCATGTATGGATAAAGAAGTCATTAGAAGCTTGTAAAGCCTGCTAACCAGCTCACGCTTCTGTTCAGAACAAAGCTATAAAATACGATCCTTAAATTATAATTTTTTCCTAATTACTGCCATACACATTTTAGATAAAGAATATTTACAGACTGCTGCTGGTTCACCTGTTTCAGCTGAGCATAGCATTGCATTTTCATCTATTGGAACCTGCATCTGGCTGATGTTATAGTTATATAGTTAACAGTTATATAAAATTTGAGTATTTTGAAAAATGTGAAGGTGGAACAAAGATATTCTAGGACAAACATGAAACAAAAATAATGTTTCGTTAAAAGCATATTCAATAAAAAAATTCTGAAGAACAGAATAGTATCTGCAAAATAAAGTCTTAGAAGACTCCTCTAGAGGAATCAGAATGTTTTGTGCATAATTATTCCATGCCAGAGATTAATTACTAACTTTGTACAGCACGGGGACAATAAAAAAACAAAACAAAACAAAAACTTGATGGGAATTGTGGATTCAATTTAACACCCTGTTTGGTTAGCAATGCTAGATACTAAAGATTTTTCAGAGAATCTAGTGGTTCAACGCCTGAACGTTGCTGTTCTGAACACTACCAAGTATTTTTATGCTGCTTCTGGCTACCTATCTACATTAGCAATAATTTAAGTATCTTAAAAAAATCTAGTTGCACTGAAAAAATCGCACTGGAAATGTAAAAAAGGTACTAAGGAAGAGCAATAGAGCATGTGGAAGTGTTTTACTACTGTGAAACATTGCTGTCATCCAGAGAAACTGCTAAAGGGCGTGGTCAGGCAGTAAATGTTTAATGATCATTACAGGCAAGCTGCAGTGGGTAGATCTAAAGGGACTGAGGACTCTCCAGCTTACCCAACTGAATTTCTGCCAAGAATGCCTCCTGTGAAAGAAAACACTGTATTATGAATTCCAGTCTCTGCCTTTCTGTAAGGGAAATTAATGGGAATTTTGTCTTACTAAGAAATGCTGAACAAGTCTCTTCATTAACATCTAATTCATAGCTCCTGAATAGAAATATAAAAGAACATGAGGAATATGATTAGATACACAGATGCAGGAAAACAGAGAAGAGAATACAAGTTGCTCCAATTTTAACCTACTGTGTCATGAAATTGCAGATCATCCGAAACGCAAACCAACTGATGTGAGTAACTAATGAACTGCAGGAGACAAAGAAACAGAATCTTAAAACTCTTCAAAAAATAAAGTTTAAAATATTTCTTTTTAGGAGCGCTGTGATGCTGTTTTACCAGCACATTCTTAATTTGCACAGTCCTTAAATCTGATTTGATTTATATTGTTTATGGTTTTGTAAAGAAAATGCTTGGAAGTTTAAGAATTAAACTTTTATCCCTTAGTGTTGGTTTGTATAAGGCCACCAGCTATTTTTTTTTTCTAGAGTTCCAATATTAAAGTTGTATTTACACAAAATATTTTCAGTATTTTGTGCTTTACTAACACTGGGATGGCAACCTTCCAGGAGCCAAGCTGGTTATTTGTTCCTGTTGGGAAAGAGCTGATCACTCTGAAAAACAGACACCTGGTAGGTACAGTTAATGCATTGTCACTTTTGTTTGGCTGACACAAAGACAGTCAGACAACAGCGTAATTAATGGATTCTATTCTGAATGCAAGTTTGTTGCAAAAAAAACCCCCAAAAACCAAAAAACCAAACCACGACACCACCTCAAAAAAACCCCAAACACAAAACCCAACCAACCAACCAAAAAACACAGAATGAAGCAACTTCAGTTGGACAGGGGGAAAATTACGGTGCCTCTGTAATGGAGCTTTATACATTTCACAGTGTTACGCAGCTAACGTGCAGCTGGTTTGAGAACAAAACCAGTGACATTAACTGGCACCAGCACTGGTATCGTTCCTACTTGGAATGGAAACACCTTTCCCTGTAGGTCACAAACGTAGGGCACCACAGACAATCCCCACCTGGAAAAGGGCTTTTCTAGTAATCTGGGCGTCCTGTTATGGGTACAGATATAGGATATAACCCATTCCACTCTTTAAGCTGTGGCCCATCTGACACTGAAAAGCAAACACTGTCCAGTTATGGCCACATTCTGGAAGAACTACTTCTAGTTAAGTAGCAATAGAGTCAGAGTAATCCTACTCCTTTTACATAGGCTCTTAACTTGGAAACATTCAGGGAGGATTTTTCAAGACAAAGTTCCCATAATTGATTCCTAAATGCTGACATGTCTGTATGCAACGGTGTGAAATGGCACACATGAATTATTCCATGTCTTTAAAACAAGCAGTGTGCAAAACTTCCAGTGAGATTTGTAGGCACAGACAACTTTGAAAAAAAGAAATAAATTACTTTTCTTCTACGTCTTCAAACAGACTGAGAAATTTAGGATTAGGCATGCAAACTTTGATAGCAGCACTTACTGTTTTCATCATATAACATGTCTTGACATCTTTTTTTGTTTTTCTTTCATTAGAATGAAGTTGTAGTCTCCAAGTGGTAAACTAAAATGTCACACTTAACAATATGCTGCTCTGAAACACATGGGTAAAGTTGCTTTGGTGGTTTGTTTTTCTGGTTTTGTGTTGTTTTTTGTTTTTTTTTTTAATTAAAAATGCCTGCAGAAGTTTGGGGGGTTTTGTGTGTTACTAAATGCACTCTGAATACACAAGTAGTTATAAAAATTAGTCACTATTTTTTAAAAGAGAGAATACACTGTCATAAGTGATATAAATGGCATAAATATTTTTTTTTTCCCCAAATCAGCGACTGTACTCTTCTTGGAATAAGGGGTCACAGCTTGTTTTACTGTCAAGCTTAAAATCAAAGTGGTTTTTTTCCCCTCAAAAAAGGCAAAATTCTTTCTCCACCCTAGCTCTTACCCATCATCAGCCAAAAAGAACTAAGATTTTCAATGTCTATTAACAATTAACATAATAGCAATAAACATCAGTTTTATCACTTTATTTATATGTAAAAGTCTAATTAATGTAAGTTGTGATCAAATAAAATATAAAAACCTGGATTTTGAGATATAAGATTCAGAAACTTTAATAATAATTTTACTTCTTATAAAATTCAATTTAATTTAGAGGAGTTTGTTAGAGATATATAACATATGAAGCAGTACCTGAGCAAAGCCAATTTACAGTTAAAAAAATATAAAGGTTGAGAAAGGCCTACACTAAATCCTTGAAGACAAGAGAAGTCCAGGTCCTTTTGTTCTATAAGGTTGCTCCCAAAAGTATGAAAAATCTAGAAAGACAAAAGGCTGAAATAAATCTAAGCAGAAGACTAGTAAGCTGAACTAATTTCTTGTCTGACAAAGAGGAGGAGTTGGAGACTGAAAGTCAATGGATCTGAAGAGAGGTACCAGACACTGGGCCCACCTGATGGACTCGCATCACCATTCCTCCTAGAACCCAAAGTTTCATACAGATGCCAGAGGGAAAGGAAGAAATAAAGAGCAATTGTAATTGTACTACTATGTGTTCATCTCCCCTGGCTCTAACTTCTGCTCTATCCCTTCTCTCTTCATCTTCCTTCTCCAGTTTACTTCTCCTTTCATTTATTTTTTTTTTACCATTCCTTTCCTCTTTTACCCTTTGTTAAAAAAAAATTCTTCCATCTGGAAGTGCAAGGAATAACGAGAGAGCCTCTAAAGTGCCTTCAGCAACAGTGCTGGTGTAGGCTTGCCTGGTCAACAAGCACTTGATAGGATCAACAATATATAAGTGTGGATAATTCATCTACTTGATGAAGTGACTCATGGTGAAAACACTTATAGTTCTACTCTGACCCTCTGCTTTGGTTTGATAGTCTATTATAATAATTTATTGAACTAAAATTCTTCTTTTTTTTTATATATATTATCTATTACAAAAGTTCAGTAAAAATCATAGAATCCCAGACTGGTTTAGGTTGGAAGGGACCTTAAAGCTCATCCAGTGCCAACCCCCCTGCCATCAGCAGGGACACCTTCCACTAGATCAGGTTGCTCAAAGCCTCATCCAGCCTGGCCTTGATGGTAAATACCAAAATGGTAACAAGTCTTCAGATTGAGCAGACTCCTCAGCAGTCTCTCGGTGTCCAAACAGAAATTCCAGTCCTTACTTCCTGGGATTCAATGCAGTTTACAGCCAGGTAACACTGACTGCACAGGCAAGTACTGTTTGAGTTCAGAAAACAGAGTCGAGAAAAAAATAATGCCTGGAAGTTGGCAGTAACAGACCCATACACTTTGAAACACCAAAGACACAAAAAAGTGAATAAAAGTATTTTCTCTGCCGACATTCTTCAACTGCTGAACTATAGAAGCTCTCTCTACTCTCGAGCCACAAACCTATCAGAAAACATCTACAAAGTTAAAAAACTTAACTACTGCAATTTTCTTTAAATGTTGCAATTCTTTTGTTTGTGATTTTCAATACTGTGTTTTCTTCAAGCTGTGAACTACAGCTTTGCTATTGTTCCCCTAAAATCAAGGGAAATTACACCTCAAGAAGAACAAGGAAAGTTTCTTTGAAAGAAACTATGGCCCAAATTTATAAATATTCCATTACTATCAGTTTTAGTACTGATGGATGAAAATTTCGCAGCAGCCTACTTTTCATCAGAACCTGCTGATTCTTTGACTTTCAAACTGTCAATAGAAAAATGGAGAAAATACAAAGATAAACTGCATTAGAATCAGGTTTTTAAAATGTGTGACAACTAGATAATAGATTTATTCTTTTACAGATGATTATTAATTTTTGAGATAGTCTGTTTCTGTTCCTTTAAAAACTAGACACAGTCATGCTGAATGTTTTCAACTTTTAAGAAGAAAGGTAAAATGACAAGAATTTAAAAAATGGGTATGAAATGCCTAATTAGCTTTTCTCACATAGCTGGACAGAAAACTTTTCAAAATTACCAGAAGTTATCAGGAAAGGAATAAAATGTTTCTTTTGGTCTATTCTAGTATTATTTCAGAGATACTTTTCCAAGGTTCAGTGGGATTTGAATTGGTCAAAATATTTTCCCTTCAGCTCAAACTAGGGATCCTATTGGAAACACAGAAAACTTCTACACCCAAATACAAGAATAATACTCACTTTATCCACCTACTAACACAAATAAAACTCAGAGTACATGGAAAAGATAGTTCAGATGTCTCCTGGGTGAAATAACCCGGGGGTATGTGCTTGCCTAGCTTGATAAAGCGTCTCTCTACAGCAGGATGCAATAAAAGGAAGAGTTACGTTTATTCACAATGAGTATTTAATGTCTGCATTATGACAGAAGATCAATCGTTCAAATCCCTCTACTTTATCTGTGGAAAATACAGTGCTACAAAGAGATATTTCATTCACTGTGTCTGCAGCTGTCCTAAGACACAACTGTCAAATTTAGGGTCAGAATTTAGGCGGAATAACACAAAATTAAAGGTTTTCAGTAGAACTGCCAAATAACTCAGATGTGTTCAATTTGAAGTTTCACATCTCATCACCTGCAGCACTATATTCTAGTAATCTGCTGTGAATAAACCAGCCCTCTAGTATATTTTTGCTTGTAGAAAAAGTAGTCTGCTAGATTTCATCTGAAAGTCCCTTTGATGGGAGAAAACACAAAGACATATTGCATTAAAATGGGTAAGCATTTCATAACCAGCTAACAAGGGCTGTGGGGTGAGGCCACCAGGTCTTACTGCAAGTCTGCAAAGGAAAAACTTCCAACAGGCTGCTTCTTTCCCCTCTGCTACCTCCAAAACTTACACCAAATTAGTGGGAACCTTCAGCAGAGCGTGAAGCACGGTACTATCTTCTTCCAATTTATTTATATATTGGGTGATTTTTACTACCATCTACCTTAAGTTTACAGACACAAAGTCAGTGCCTGGGCAGTTATTCTGCTGGCTGGCTTGTAAAACCAACCCTGTATACAATGAAGACTTGTGACGAGTTACAGTACAACCAATGATGTCAAACATACCCCTCTGAAGCTGCTACAAGTCATCTTAGTCCTTAACTCACTAAGCCCCTTTGTTGAGTTTTGACTGGGGTGAAAGATGTGCCTGCAAGATTGAGTGCAAAATTTATCATACATCCTAAACCTGACATTTCCAAAGATTATCTCAAATTTAGGTGCCTCTACCATCACATATCCATATTTTAGAAAGAATGATACAGATACTGAGGGGTGTAGGTATTCCCAGCTCCCAGAAAAACATCTGACAACATGAATAGCTCAACTGACATTGCTCTTAACATTTTTCCACAGGTGAGAACTGCCAAACATTTCCTTCTCCCTCCCAAGTGGCCACACATTCATTATCTAAGCCCATAAAAGGGACTGTGTGTTTCTGCTGTTGTTCAAAATTCAGAGAAAAATCCTGAACCTTCCCTTTGTTTTTTGTACCGTACTTACAAAAAAATCAGACAAGGAAGGACTGGACTGTGGAAACTACACACATTTAAAGCAATGAGAGAGCAGGACCAGGAGAGGCTTTTGGAGAAAAGAACTGACAATGGAGGGGAGAGAAAATCTAGGTCAGCAAGAGAAAGGTTGCAAAGATAAACAGCTGAAAGCCTTTTACCAGGTTCCTTTTGAGACTCCCAGTCCAGTAGTCAATAAAAGGGCGGTACTGAAGATGTTTATTAAAACTGTTGCCCCAGTTTAATGACCATTTACTGTAAGACATCAATAAGCTGGATGAATGTAAGTCACGACTCGCCAGTAACGCAGGAGAATTCAGCTGAATTTCTGGCAGTGAATCCCCACGACCTGTTCCCCTTCCAGTACACGCTGCAGCTCAACAGCCTTTTCTCAGATCACGCTATCGCCAACATCCTCAACTCTAACAACTACAAAAACATTCTCCCACCTTAAAGAAACTGAGCAGCTGCCTCCTCTGACCAGAACGTGGTTATTGGAAGTTTGTGACTTTTTGATGTTTCATTACTGCTTCACAAAATACCCTGGGTGTGATTTTTTTTTTTCTTAAATTTATTTTAAGTGAAAGGTCTGACGCACAGTCCATAGAAGCCACCCTACTGATGTTAGTAAGCTTAAGCAGAGGAACTCATGTACTGCTAAACAAAGTGAATCAACCAAAGTGAATCGCTACCCGAGCGGCATCACCACACCTGCGTACAGGCTTGGCACGTGAATTCCAGCTGTTGCGAACCAATTCAGTTCTTTTTTCCAGATAAATACATTATTGTTCCTCTAAGGATGTCTTTACAGCTGTGGTTTTAAAAAGCCAGTTTCTCAAGTTAATAAATTTCTTTAAACCAAAAGGACAATTAAATACATATGATCTATGGGAAAAAAACCAGTAAAGAACATATCTGCATTGAACAAATTAAACTCCAATTACCTTGCCGATCTGCAAATGAAAAGGTAGAAATATTACCACACCGGAAAGTTTCTACTGAGGATTTGTGGGATCCCATCCCGTATAAAGTTAATCATTATTTTTTAAACAATATTCAACATGAAACTATAAGATCCTGGCTGATAAAAATGTCATTAATACACATCATCATTCATAAGGTACAAAAATTTACTTCTTTTTCTCTGTTTTCAAATTACTTTCATGCTTTTCAAAATCTGTTCAGATTTCTTCATTACTGAAAGATGTAATTTTAACTGATAAAGTCACTAAGCATTCTGTGAGGATGTTGAGGTTTTAACTTTCCAGACAGTACAGGAATGACTTAGCTGTTTATTAATGAACACCTCAGACTAAGCATGTGATATAGGTATATGGGCCATATCCCACCACTTTATGTTCTTCTTAATGTAGATGTCAGAACCCAACTGCAATGAAAATACACTCAAAGATTACCTCTAAGTTTGAGTTCATCCCTTGTCAGTAAGGTTATTTGACTGAATATACACTCAAAGATTACCTCTAAGTTACACGAGTTTTCAGTCTCTGCTTCCAATTGGCATTTCAGCTCATCCCTTGTCAGTAAGGTTATTTGACTGAACATTTACCAAATGTTAAAACACAGCTAATGTAGAAAACATACGTGGAAACATACGAAGGGATTTAGATTAAGACTGAAGCTTTTGACTCTATTTACCTGAATGCTGCCATCCTTACTTCCTAAAAAAGTATTCTGTAATTTTACTTTCATTTTCTGCTTTTTCACATGTTTATGGATCCTATGGATACTTTTAAAATCTCCATCGTCCTATTAACTGATTACAGACCAGTGTATGGAAGATGCTTTCTGTGGGGTGTGTGGGCATTTCCTGGAAAAGCTACTAGAAAATGTTAGTCTGCTCTTTTCCACAAGAGAAAGTCAGACCTGACTTTAATAAACCTAGATCAAAATCTTCAAGACATTCTCATATTTGGCCATACATTCTGTTTATTTAGCAAGGACAAGTTTTTCTCCAATCCACAGTAAAAAAGAGTCATAAAAGAGTTTTTTTCAAACCACCCAGCTATACATACATCCTTCTAAAGGAAATGCTGAATGATCAGAAAAATGTTCCAGTGTAATTGAAAACTGCCTGAGAATACAATTGCACAAGCTGGTGGGGCATGTATTCATACAAAATATACTCATTTTTCTCTGACTGATTATACATTCATTGCTAGCAAACAAATGAACCTTTAAAGAATACACATGGTTGTTGCAGTTCTCAAAGCTGTGGTGCTCGAGAATATCTACCAGTAACCTCATTACAACTAGAAATGGAAAAATAATGGACTTTTCAGTTTGCTGCCAGTTTCAAAAAGTTGAGAGAAAATAAAATTCATACTGCATCAGATTAAGAAAAAGGTAAAGAATAAAATGAAGATATGTTCTCTTAAGACTTTTTTAACCACAAACTCATTTTATATCAAATTATTCTGAAATACTCCATTTGGGAAAAAAAAGAGTTAAAATTAAACAACAAGGTATTTGGACATTTGCTGAGGGACATGGTTTAGGGGACCTGTCAGTGTGACGTGAAGGATTGGACTTGATAATCTTCAACGGCTTTTCCAATCAAGGCAATTCTGGGATTGTGACTTTTTTTCTGTTTCAGCCTGAATCTTCTGATTGTAGAAGTAAGTTTTCTAATGCACTACACAAATCCTAAATATTTTAAAAATATTATTAAAAAGCAGAAAATAGATGTTCTACATTTTAAGCAGTACCAACTACCAAAATAAACCCATATTTGTTACTGGTAACAACCAAAGGTAATATAAATGGACCGAAGCCTGTTCTTACTTATTTTCATGCCAAAATATATGAACTTGTATGTAGGAACAATCACAACCATCTTTCTGGAGAGGAGATGGAGGAAAACAACCTGTACTGGGAATGTTTATAAATAAAGATTGTATTTTTGGTCTTCAATTGCAAAACTCTACTGTTTCTAAAGACTACCATGCCCTGAGAATATACAGAGGATAAAAGGTATATCCAGTTTCATGAGCCGTAAGGAAAAAAACCAAAACCAACTCCTGCATGTCAAGAAGCCAGAAAGCACTTTAACAAAGAAGCAAGCTTACAAATAGAGCACACATTCAAACAGCTCTTCAGAAGCTGGCAAATAAAAGAGTTTAATAGTTCCTTTCCCTCACCCTCCATGGTTTAGATGTGAGTATTCAGCCTGGCACCTTGAACGTCAGAAAGAGAATATCAAGCTGTGTTTGCTGCTGATGAGCTGTGCAGAT
>NW_010296130.1:0-13454 GCF_000700745.2 Antrostomus carolinensis
TTAGAGAGAAGGATGTTGTGGGGGACTATGTCCAAGTCCTTACAGAAGTCCAGATAGACAACAACCATATCTCTTCCCTTGTCCACTGATGTAATCACTCCATCATAGAAGGCCACTAGGTTGTTCAGGCAGAATTTGCCTTTGGTGAAGCCATGTTTGCTGTCTTGAATCGCCTCCCTCTCCTACATGTGCCTTAGCACAGCTTCTAGGAGGATCTGTTCCATGATCTTCCCAGGTACAGAGGTGAAGCTGACAGGTCAGTGGTTCCCAGGGTGCTCCTTTCTACTCTTTTTAAAAATGGGTGCAACGTTTCCCTTTTTCCAGTCACCAGGGACTTCACCTGACTGCCATGACTTTTCAGATATCATGGAGAGTGGTTTGGCGACTACATCAGCTAATTCCTTCAGACTCTTGAATGCATCTTGTCAGGTCCCATAGGCTTATGTATATGCAAGTTCCTCAGGGGGTCACAAACGTGATCTTCGCTTACAATGGGAGGGACTTTGCTCTCCCAGTCCCTGCCCTGTGGTCCATCTACTCGAGTGGTGTGGGAAGAGAGGTTGTCAGAGAAGACTGAGGCAAAAAAGTTGAGTACCTCAGCCTTCTCCTTGTCTGTTGTTACCAGTTTGCCAGTCTTGCACCATGACGGGAGTACGCTTTCTTTGACCTTTCTTTTCTTGCTGACTTACCTGTAGAAGACCTCATTTCTCTCTGAATCCCTAGCCAAGTTCAGCTCTGTCTACACCTTGACCTTCCTGACGCCACCTCTACAAAGCCAGGCAGCATCCCTAGTTACTCTTCCCAGGATACCTGTCCTTTCTCCCACTGCCTGTGCATTTCCTTCTTGCCTTTTAGTTTGACCAGCAGGTCTCAACTCAGCCATGCTGGTCTCTTGCCTTCCTTGCCTGATTTCTTACACCTGAGGATCAAAAGTTCTTGTGCTTTATGGAGAGTGTCCTTAAAGATCTGCCAGCTCTGTTCTGCTCCCTTGTCCCTGTGGGTGGTTTCCCAGGGGGTCTTGTTGACTAACTCCTTGAAGAGTTGGAAGTTTACTTTCCTAAAAATTCAGGGTCCTGCCTTTACTCTTTGCCTGACCCATATCCCTCAGGACTGTAGAATCCACTAGTGCGTGATCACTGCAGCCCAGGCTGCCTCCAATCTTGACGTCACTGATCAGCTTGCTTACATTGGTGATCATCAGGTCCAGTATCACATCCCCTCTGGCAGGGCTGTTATCCTCCATCCACTCCAGGAGTCCCCTGGATTGCCTACAGCTCGCTGTGCTACTTTTCCAGCAGATGTCAGGGTGATTGAAGTCCCTCAGCAGGATGAGAGCCTGCAAGGAAGATACAAGTCTATTTGGATTCCTTGTAAAACTGCGAATAGCACCTATAAAAGCCAGCATGCTCCATCAAACTGAGGTTCTTTCTAATGGATGTTACCTGAAACATGCAGAAAGATAAAATTCATTATGTGTGTGAGGAAATTCTGCTTTGTTTCAAGTAAATATGCTAAATGAGAAGAGAATTTTCCCTCTTGTCCTATAAACAGTTTTGGGGTTTTTTATCTAGTGCTTAACTGGGAGAGCTCTTTGCCATGTATTACAGTGTCAAGGAGCACATTTAAACCCTGAGGGTTCCCAGGAAGTCTATCACTGACTTCAAACATAGTGTCTTAACTCTAATTGTGTCTTGTTGCTAACAGTTAATATTCTTTGACAGACAACGTTTAAAAAATCTACTCTGATGGCTTTCAAATTTGATTTTAAAGATGCATAATTTGAAAAATTTAAAGTGTCGGTCACTTACATGCCTGTATGCGTGTGGGTACATAAAAATATACACAGTATGACTTATGCACCTTTTAATTAGATAAGCAGCATTTTGTGTTGGACAGTCAAAATACAAACTGAAAAAGCTACACTTAGGATATACTTGTGTTTGAATAAAATTAACATAATCCTGCATGCCTCATTATATTGGATTTTCCATAAATGTAAGTTATGTGTTAGAAATGTTACATTTAGGAAATAATGGATAGCTTAAAACATTTTTCTCTGCCAGTTTTTACTCTCAGTGCTAGCTTTCAGACTTGCTGATTTTGAATTTTCAGACTTGCTGATTTTGAATTTTCAGAATTGCTCTAGTTCATTAGTAATGGTTTGAGTGTTGTAACTAAAAGGGGACCAGAGAAAACATCCTGGCTTTAATTCCTTGGTGGAGCTGAGAATTTCTGTTGATCTTGTAGCGTGTTTCAAATTATGACTAAACTTACATACTTCATGTAGAAAAAGTTTGAGCTATTCTTCCTATGTATTTGTTCTCCCAGGACATTTCTCTTTTCCTGATATATGTGAAGGCATTTTCTTTTACTGAAAATAGACTGTCTGATCCCACTATGGCTTGTTCTTACCTGGAGCTCGCAACAGACTTCAGGGAGAAAATCTTGTCAAAGGCTTTTTACATTAGCAGTAGCAATGTGTGGCCAATAATTCTCCGGACTATCTGTAGTTAGTGGTGTCTGCTGTTGCTGACGTGGATTATTCAGTGCAGTGTAACAGGAGTCTGTTTTCCTTGGACTATTGGTCTGTCATGTGTCATGGCCAAATGCATAATCAAGTTGTCATAAACGAGTTGAGGTGCTGCAGAAGTCTAATCTGCACTGTTAGTTTGAGGTAATTTGACATAGTTAGCCCACAGTCAGCCCACTGCAGTAAGCCAGCTCATGCTTATTGTCAAGTAAAAGCCTACACAGGAATCCTGATTGAGGTCTAGTGATATAATTTGTTCATGTGTCTGAGCCTTTAGTATTTACGTGCAACCACATATTTATTCCATTAGCTTTGCGGAAAGAGGTGAAGGTACAGACTATGAAAATTTGTAGAGACCTCTGATTTTCAGCTAGAGCAATAAGTTATTTCAGTTTCAGTAAAGGAGTTCTCCACTAAAAGAAAGATGTGAAGAGCTTGTCAGACTTCCTAGCATTTGTATTTCTGCACTCAAAAGGGAGTGGACTTTAGGCAACTTAAATTAATGATGCTAACCTTCCCACCTGGAGTACTGCGTCCAGTTCTGGAGCCCCCAACATAAGAAAGACATGGACCTGGTAGAACAAGTCCAGAGAAGGGCCACGAGGATGATCCGAGGGCTGAAGCACCTCTCCTATGAAGACAGGCTGAGAGAGTTGGGGCTGTTCAGCCTGGAAAAGAGAAGGCTCCGGGGAGCTCTTATAGCGGCCTTCTAGTACCTGAAGGGGGCCTACAAGAAAGCTGAGCAGGGACTTTTCATAAGGGCAACTAATGACAAGACAAGGGGAAATGGGTTTAAACTGGAAGAGGGTAGGTTTAGATTAGATATTAGGAAGAAGTTCTTTCCTGTGAGGGTGGTCAGACACTGGAACAGGTTGCCCAAGGAAGTTGTGGATGCCCCCTCCCTGGAAGTGTTCAAGGCCAGGCTGGATGAGGCTTTGAGCAACCTGATCTAGTGGAAAATGTCCCTGCTGACGGCAGGGGGATTGGAACTAGATGATCTTTAAGGTCCCTTCCAATCCAAACCATTCTATGATTCTATGATTCAGTCATTTCCATTTCTTTCTGGAGGCCCCTTCTAGCCAATTTTTTATGATTCTGTTTATATTTAGCCTCACTGAAATAAAATGCTTGTGGTTAAGACCCAAGACTTGAGGCAGAGACACCTAATTCCACATTCTGCTGGTGATGACTGACATTGTAACTATAAGAACGGAGTGCAAATGCAAAATATGCACTTCAGCTATATGCTTAATTTAATAACAGTGGGCGGATGGGGTCCTGATCCTGTTTGAGCCTCTATGTCATTGTAATTCTTTGTGAATTAATATGCGACAACCCATCTACATATTCATTTTTCCTTTTCTGTTATCCCAGATACCTGCTCCCAGATGACAGCAAAGCTACCAAACACAAAACTCCCATAATAAAGAAGAGTGTGAACCCTCAGTGGAACCACACCTTTGCTTTCAGTGGCTTGAATTTGAGGGACATACACAATGTCTGCCTAGAATTGACTGTGTGGGACAAGGAGTCGCTCTCCAGTAATATTTTTTTGGGAGGTGTCCGTTTGAGCACTGGAAATGGTAAGGTCCCATTTGACTCACGATTGCTTTTCTCATTCTGCTCTCCTCCTCCTTCCTCGCCCCACGTGATTCATGTGTATGAAGAACAGAAATGTTACTGAGCTTATGGAAAGTATATGGCAACTTGGGGAAATTGAAAAGGGAGAGAAGGCAAAGTGTAATCTGTAGGTGATTTAGTTCTGTCCTCCATTGCGTGAGACACAAAAAATCGGTGCCCAGTTGTACTTCTGCGCAGTCTAGAAAAACTGGGAATGCCTTGGAAGTGTTTCTTAGCATCCCAGTGAGGAGGAGTGGACTACTTTTGTCCAGCAGCAGCCTTTCTCCTGACGATGGTGTGATCTGGAAGAGGTGTAAATCCATTCCTCCTCTGTTAGGACAAAATTGCTTGTGATGCAGAGTGGGGAGGTTTATGTGCCTCTGTCCCTGTGCTACAAAGGAGTGTAATGACAAACTGGTGCTCTTGAGGAGCTACCTGTTTTCATATAACTCCCTGTGCAGGTGGCAGTATAAAGTGCTTGTCATCTTTCTTATACACTGTTGGAGCGAATGAGCAAGGATATTTAGTAACTGCTTACTAATATGGCAAAATGCCTAATGTTTTTATAATTGCCAGGTGTAAGTAATGGGAAGGAGGTTGACTGGATGGACTCTCAAGGGGAAGAGCAGCACCTCTGGCAGAAGATGATTGACAGTCCGGGAGCTGCTGTGGAGGGGATATTAATGCTGAGATCCAGCATGGGAAAACGCAGACTCTGAAAGACTTCAGCTACTGAGGGGTACCACAGATACTCCTGACTTCAGTGGTGTTCAGGCTCTTGTCGCTTTGCCCATTTGAAAGTGGGGAAGGGTTGTATTCTTTGCCTTGGACATTAAGGCTCCAAGTGAGATTTTAATGCATTCTGCACTTTCATGCGCATGTTTTTAACCCAAGCTGCTTGTATGGATTATGTTTCTCCTGAAGACAGTGAGAACTTGACCTTGTACAGAGATTGGACTGGCTTTCTCTGTCCCTTCTGGTGACTGGTGTGCAGCTGATGAACACCTCTGATTGTGGGAGGCATGGAGTGAGCATATTCTCTAGTTAGTCATTTAGTAAGTAGTGCCTGGTTTATGATCTCCTCTTTCTGGGTCACAGATGGCCTAGAAGACAGCAGTGATACAATACAAACAGATTCAGAGCGCTTCTGTGCTTTGGTATTTGAAAGATAAGAAGCCATAATGTTCTGAAGGATAACAAACAATGTTTGTTTTTCATGTGTGCTTGTTGGGCTATGCATTGTGCAGCGTGACAGGCTTGGGACCAAGCAGCCCACCAAGGAAGGCCAATGCACTGTTGCACACTAGAAATAGGCAGCAGTTGAGTGGTTGTACAGTGCCAGTGTTCTGACATTCTGTGGGTTATTTTAATGCACTGTATAAAAGGCACACTTGGTTCAACGTAATCAAAGAGCCTCTAATGAAAATAAATTGTAACAGATCCCCAGTTTCCAGAACTACATGGTATTACTGTTTTTTTCATTCAGTTGACAGCTCTAGCCAAGATCTTCCAGTTGAACAGAGGGAATAATGCTCACATGCCAGTCCCCATCTGATGAGTCGCTGAGATGAGACACATGCTGTGTTTGGGCATAGTTAACATCTTGATTCAACAGATCTTGTAGTAAAGTGACACGATGAAAGCACATGCCTGAAGGATTTGCACAACTGTGGAATTTTCTCGGAATGGGCTAAGATCCCATTCAGACGTGCCCACGCATGTCAATTGTTAACCAGAGTAGGGCTTTTTTTCTCCTGAACATCCCCCTGTGACTTAACAGTGAATTTAATGGTAAGAGTGGGTTTTGGCCAATTCAATCATTAATCTTATTAACTGTGACAATTGTTCAACAGTAATTTTGCCATTTGGTTTCCCGAAGTGATTTTACACGTCCTTTGGCGACTTACGCAGGCCATATGTGAAGAGCCCGCTGTTTTGAGTAGTTGTTATGGGCTACTCTTACCGTAATGAGATAGGATTAGAATCTTTTATCAAGGACAGCATGTCTGCTTGCAAGATTGGATAACAACATAATTGCATGGCATTTGATTGCTCAGGGTATAAGACAAAGGAAGATCAGTAAACTGAGTGAACAACACTTATTTGAGCTGGTAAATTTGTGTATAGCTATTCTTACCTTTTATCTTCCCCCCCCCCCCCTCCCTCAAGTGTTTTATTTTTGGAAGTGATGTAGTATTAGTACTAAGGAAACAAACTGAAATGGAAACATAGCCCTTACATAAATTACTGGAAAAAAACCCAAACATTCAACGAATGCATCATTCCCCATAGGTCAAAACACCAGTATTCAAAGATTTCTGTGATGTATAAAGACCGTAAAATCTAACTTGTTTGAGAGATACACGTTATTCTTCACAATCCACAAGTTGCAAGAAATCTAGATTGAACAACATAATATGAGCTGATAGTTAAGTAACTGCAGCTGGAAATGTTGACATCTGTAGCTGTCCTAGTGTACTATTATGTACATGTCTTTGGAGCTGAATCCAAAACCTTAAAATTTTATGTCCATTCCCTTTGTTTTTTCTTTCCCTTTTTCTTTCCCTTTTTCTTTCCCTTTTTCTTTCCCTTTTTCTTTCCCTTTTTCTTTCCCTTTTTCTTTCCCTTTTTCTTTCCCTTTTTCTTTCCCTTTTTCTTTCCCTTTTTCTTTCCCTTTTTCTTTCCCTTTTTCTTTCCCTTTTTCTTTCCCTTTTTCTTTCCCTTTTTCTTTCCCTTTTTCTTTCCCTTTTTCTTTCCCTTTTTCTTTCCCTTTTTCTTTCCCTTTTTCTTTCCCTTTTTCTTTCCCTTTTTCTTTCCCTTTTTCTTTCCCTTTTTCTTTCCCTTTTTCTTTCCCTTTTTCTTTCCCTTTTTCTTTCCCTTTTTCTTTCCCTTTTTCTTTCCCTTTTTCTTTCCCTTTTTCTTTCCCTTTTTCTTTCCCTTTTTCTTTCCCTTTTTCTTTCCCTTTTTCTTTCCCTTTTTCTTTCCCTTTTTCTTTCCCTTTTTCTTTCCCTTTTTCTTTCCCTTTTTCTTTCCCTTTTTCTTTCCCTTTTTCTTTCCCTTTTTCGGAGGGTATTTTATGCTGGTTTTGGTTTGAACGGCTTGAAACTGCAAGGAAGCTTACAAATTTTAAAATCTTAATATTATTAGATAAAAAATATTTTTCTTAAAAATAGTGTCTTAGTTTTAATAAAAAATGTGTTTCATTATGAATATTTTCTATTAAAATTATAATATAACTTTAAAAAACTCATTGGAGGTACTGCTTCCCCAGTTTGAGACCCCCAATTTTAAGAAATTACCAAGTCATCTTTGAAAATAAAATTCCCTTAGAGAATCTCAGTTTGGGAACCAAAAGTCAGTAGTTGCTCAAGAAAAGTGACTTCATTTTCCTTCTTTACCTATTCTGAAGTCCTGCTCAAATTGGGCAGTGAAGCAAGTCTAGTCTAGTTTTAGCTGGCTTTCCATTTTATGCCCCAGATGCTGTGAGCTGATAAAGTAGAGCACAGATATCAAGCACATACATTTTATGACCCTTTTTTAATCGTAGTAGTCTTTCGTTAAGTATTAGGGGTTTTTTATAAGCACCTCCCAAACTGAAACTAAACCTGACTCTTGGTACCTGAACTACCTCTCTCTGTAACAGAATCAGTCTTAGTTGTCTCAGTTGTTTGTACTGCAAATCCTGCATTTATTTTGGACATAATATTATATTGACTTGGAGGTAGAAGCTTGATTTTTTTCCAGTTGCTGGAAGTTGATTCAAAGGGATAAAGCTTGTTAAATTTAAAGAAACTGATTCTGTAGGGTAAAATTCCAGCTAGAATTGTAGAACAACACTGGGCAGTCGGATTTTGATGGTGAAACTGGGAAAATAATAACACAAAAATTCCTCCAGGGTGGACCCCAACATGGAAACCTTTTTCTCTTGCCAAACTGAAAAGCTTAAAATGTTTTTTTTTTTTTTTTAACTTAACTAAACCTTTTACTTTTACATGCAGTACAGGAGTTTGTCTAATTTTTGAATGGTATTAACCTTTTAGCTAAATCAAGTCTTGCTTTGAAAGGAAAAAGTCTGTCCTTTCCTACTTTAACTTCTGCCTGTTTTGCTCCTTTGGCAGAATTTGTGATGAATGGACTAATCTGGGGAATGTCACCCAGTTCATACATGAGCTTTAAGTTCTGCTTTTTCCTTCCAAAGGGCCAAAATTTTACTCTAAGCCTGCACCTGAAATTATAGACCCAGATATGAATAGACTGTAGGTGTCAACTGCACTTCAGCATATGAAAGGAACAATTTCACCTGGAAACACCACGGCCAAGGCAGTGGTGTTTGCTGTTGATGGGATTTGGAGTAGTAGAGTGAAATTACCTCTTAGGCTAGCATAATTCTGCACTATGGTAGCGTATGATAGATACCACACTGCCTCAAACGAGCCTCAGAGATGATGAGCATCATATAAACACCAGAGCAATTTGGAAAGCTTTGCTGCTCTGTGATGTTATTGGCACACTTGTAGGAAGCGTTTGATTTGTGGAAAATGTCACATTTAATTATATCTCTTATATCTTTGTTCTCTTCCTTTACAAAAATGATTTATGGTTTGGAAAAAGCACAAGATGATTAACTGCAGATGTGATCTCTTGTTTCCCAGATATTTGAATTAATTGCCTGTAATTGTGCGTCATCACATACTGTGTGTTACTAAGCTGAAGAAAAAGACAGAAAGCCAGGAATTAAGCTGAAGCCTTCCTTTTGTTTATGGTATTGAAGGTGCATGAATGGTTTATTGAAGGCTAATTTTTAGGAGAAGGTAGCCACAATTTTAACATTGGTTCATAACTCCTGCCCTGAGTAATTAGACACAGCAGAGCTGATGTTTCTAAAGTATTTCTCCACACAGGCTTGAGTAACTGAAGATGCGTCAGTGGAGAAGAAAACTTCTCTACAGTGGTTTTTGAAAATGTGTTGCAAAATGCATTTTACTCCGATACATATTTTTCTAGTAAGGTAACTACAGCGCTGTCATCACTATCTTTTTGCCCATTGTGATTAGATTTTGAGGGTTTGACCCATAAAAGTGCAAGTTCTACTGTAAAATGTCAAATGGGAACAGTAAATACGTCTTTAGACAACGTGGTTATTGGCAGTATCCATCAAAAAGAGCTGATGCGGAGGGCAGAGGGCTCTCCAAGCCATCAGACTTGGGCACTCAGACCTGTTCTCTGGAAGTTTCTCTGCTCAGTTCATCAGCTGTATGGGGACTTAAGGCTTCTAAATGTTGATGCTTTTGCTTGCATGCTTAGATGCCAAAAGCTGTCTAAAATAGGTGTGAAAAGGTCTCACCATCTCCTTCACCTCCATTGGGCTATGTTTGAGCAAGGGTGGGAGAAAAGCTGCAAAGACTCTTGAGGGACACTGTTTGCCATCTTCCTGTGCTAATCCAAGTGCCATTGCCTTCCTGGAATGCCTTTTAGATGCCACATTTTGATCTTTCTTCCCCAGCTGGATGCTTTATCAGTTGGTTTAAGAGAAAAGGTATTGGGATGGTGAGTATGTTTTGATCATGGTGCATTAAAATGGAAGCTTATTCTTCTGTGCCTCTGCCAAAACAGATTATGCTAAGGTAGCATGGAAGAATCATTTTTATGTATTATTTTTTAATTTAACCCTCGTTGGAATGTTCCACTTCAACACTGATCTCCAGAATCTGGAAGGAGACAGCATGCAGCTGTTTAAGTAATAGCCCCCCCCTTATTTTCATCCATACGAGGCAAAAACTGAAATTTTACTTCCCTAACATACAGTATTGATTTTCATCACTTTGCAACAATGACAGAAATAACCATCTCCTGAGAGATGGTCCATGTACTTTGTAAATGCTCTTTTTTCTTAATAGGTTTTAAAAAACCCTATTTCTTAATAGGTTTTAAAAAAATATTATTATTTATTTATTTTTACACACAGAACGGTTAACATTGGAGAACCCTAGAGAAATGGTGGTAAGAACAAGCGATAAATTACAAAATACGATGCAGACTTTTATTTGCAGTGATGTCTTCTACCATAACTCAGCAGGAGATGCCGAGAAGCTCACTAGCAGAACCTTAGCACTGCATCCCATGAATTTCCTGCCTGGTGATTTCATGGTTGCAAATGGTGTTTGATAAGTGGTAAATAATCCAGTGTTAATTATACTGTGTATATTGACACTGACACTGGACAGTGAATCTCAGCTTGCTTTTTAGGTGTTTTTTAGGTTGCTTTTGAAACTCACCGTTACTGCATCTTGGCCCTTTATTCAGATTAGTTTCAATAATTCTGCTTTATGTGGTGATAACATCTCTATGGCTGTGTGCTGCCGCTCCTGACAGCTCGGTGTATGTTTTTGAGCACAGCTCTAATTGTTGAAGTTTGCCTAAAGCCAAATGTAGTCATTTGTAGCAGCAATTAGAAAATGGCGCGTAGCCCTCGTTCTGCCTTTGTTCTGCTTAAACTCTGTTGCTAGCTCTTTGTTTAATTATTCTGCGGGACATGAACAGTAGTAGCAGTAAATAGCATTTCAGTATGTTAAATTCTGCCCAAATTTAGACAAAACAAAATGTTTCCTGCCCAGAACATTTTTGTACTGTGCGCTGTACATTCAGTTTTGTGGACAAAGGTGGCTGGTAATACATTTGCAGCTGTTGTCAAAATTTCTGTTCTATCTTTTAAATTAAAATACTGAAACACTGCTGTGTCCTTGTCTCTCCTGAAGTGCATTACAGCAAACTATAAGCATGTCTCCCAGGAATATCCCATATTATCTCATTGAGGTAAAGCCATTCCTTCACTTATGTAATGAATAATGCAAAAGACATGTACTGTCATCAGAGATGAGACTCCATTGACAGTTTTTCTTTCTCCTGTTTTTGTTTGTCTTAATTCCTACACTTTTAAGTGTTTTTTAAGCTAATTTTTGTTTCCTAAGGATTAACCTAATTTATTTTAGCATGCAGTTCTAAGAATAAGGGAAAAGCAGTGTTCTCTTCCTCCTTGCTAGAGAATTATTTCACATGTGCATGTAAAAAAACCTCCTCTCCTGCTTCTCCCCTAGTTCAAGGTATGTTCAAAATACATCTTTTCTGTAATTACTGGTCCTGATTCTTTTTTTCCTTAAAGAAAAAACAAAAATCGTTTGATCACTCAATTTATCCTTTCAGCTGAGTCGTTTTCACTTCAATTTACCTCTCAGAGCTGAGGGCTCTCTGGCATCTTCTCTTGGTTTTCCAGTTCCGTGGGTTTTTGTGTCTTGCTGTCGATTCCTGACTGTCTGAGAAACTAGGAGGCAAGTAATGTTCCTGTGCTGGCCTCTGCTCGCTTTGCAGTAGTCTGAAAGTCTGGCTCAGTGTGTTTAGTGCCTGCGCCCTAGATTAAGGTGAGGCCAGCTCAGTGGGATTCACTGGTGTCTTAGTGTGATTTGGGGACAGGCACCTGTCTCTTTTGCCCTCACAGGACTCCTGACCAGCTTGTCCCCATGCTGGTTTTGGCTTTTATGGGGGTGGGAACTCAAACACCCATAAACTGTAAGGAAGCTGCAGATGGGGAAGAGGCCTCCTGCCATTTTTCCACTCTTTGTACCTTTGCTTGGGACTGAATTTGCTTGGGATTCTGGAAGACACCTGTGGTAACTTCTGTACAATTGAACTGCAGTCTAGACTCCCTTTCCCTTTGAGGTGGTAGATGCCAAATTCTCCTTGTAAATTTGAAGTATGGGCCAACCTAATTACTGAAATTCACGTCTTGGTTACTTTCTGGGTGCATGGGTGGCAATGGGAGATGTGGTAACTAGGCATTGCGCTAGCATGTTCTGCACGGACGCTGGCTTCCCACCTGCTTCCCTTTCATTTTACAGAGCATGTGGCAGCTGGAGCACTGCTTGGTAGAGCTCAGAGAAATGCATGTGCTATCTGCAGCTGCCAGTGTCCTCACTGGCTCCTTTAGCTGAAGCAGCCTTGCTGCTCTCTGCCTTCCAGTGTCTGCAAATGGTTTCCCACTCTTCCCTTCATCAAGCTGCCATGAAAACATCCTCCAGCCACAGATGGGGAGAAAAAAATGGGCCAAGAGGAGCTGTTCCATCTCCTGATGGTGTGAAGCACACACTCCCTTCTCCCCGTGGATGTAAAGCACTAAAAGAGACTGAGGTGAGTGGCTGGAAGTGATCTACACAGGTTGCACAGCCTAAGCCTCATTATCTCACCACCTCAATTTAAAAAGTTGGTCGCGATCATAAGAGTATTTAAATGTACTTCAGATTACTTTTTAGCCTCTGCGTTTTCATTAATTATGTGATGCAGTCTGACTCATGCTCTTATGTAAGTACTGAGCTGTAACGAAGCTGCGTGTTGTAGTCATTTAGTGAAGAGCTGTAAGGGTCATGGGTGTTTCCATTAAAACACAACCCTTTCTGTCCCAGAGGGGATGTTTCAACTATAAGAATAGGGATGTGCAACTTTCAATTTTGTCTCTCCTCTGCAGGCATAGAGGAGATGTGTGATGGCAGGGGTTGTTCTCATCAAATTAGGTGGATTCTTGTGTACGATCTGGGGAAAATCAGGCCATTTACAAAATTGTTTTGTGCTCATGAGAAATTGCTGCTTCCAACAATTTACCCCAGTAGTTTTGTTTGCAAAAGATGTTGCATGACAGAAACACAAATTCTTTTCTGTTCTAAAGTGACTGGAGCCTTTTGGTTCATATTCAAAACTGAAAAGTATCTCCAGATTGATGTAGGAACCTCCAGCCCACAGCTGTAACCACACGCTGTGATCTGTCATATCTCCTACAATGAACAGCCTGGAGGGGACAGGGGGAAGGACAAGACTAGTGGCAGGTCTTGCTTCTTGGAAACAGCCTTTAGTCCTCCCAACTAAAATTCATGCTTTAAATGGGATTTGCATTTTGATAGCAGTGGTAGGATTAGCAGCTATGGCAAGAAGAGCCATGTTGGTAGTACAACAAAGATGCCAGCCTGTATGACTTTGAGGGAGCTGAATTTTCTGTTAAACATTAAAAAAAAAAAAAAAAAAAAAAGGCACTGGTGCACTGGTGTAGATACTGCACCTTATTTATGCAGTCTTATTTTTCTAGGACCAAAAGTCTACAGGATTCATTACTGTAATATATTTGAATATTTGGAGTTTAATATATATATATATATATATATATATGCTAGACTAAAGCCAGAAATACTAAGTAAGTGCCTTTTTCAAATACTCCTTTCCCAAATGGCCAATCTGCCACATCCCTGCATACTGTAGAGGCAGG
>NW_010296130.1:13502-20920 GCF_000700745.2 Antrostomus carolinensis
TTGACTGCAAATCAGAGATGGCACATGATGTTTTTCACTGTTCCATTCCTCCCCACAAAAATGTACAACAGAAAATGCCAGAAACCTTATATTACTAATCAAGAGCAGCTTTTCTTAATCACAAGATTTTTAATAGATGTTCTGTGTGTAACTAGTAATCCAATCACTCATGCACTCTCCTCCACTTAATTCAATTTCCTGGAACAGCCTAGTCACTGCAATCACTTTCCCAATTCTAGCAATCACAAAGCCACACTCCTGTTCACTCAGTCATGAAAGATGCACTAACTCTGTACCTAAAGCAAAATGGAGCAGCAGCAGATTGGAATTGCAGCAACACAGTAGAAAACCCAGACCCACTAGAGGTTTTTTTTTTTTTTCCTTTTAAATTTTAAATCATTGGAAATCAGTTTATCAGTTTAAGTGCTTTTTGAATGAGGAAAGTGAGCTGGAGGAATCTGTCTGCCTGTGCATTCATGCTATAAGCATATGCATACCTGAGCCAGAGAACTGTGGCCACAGCAGTATGTGTATGGATGTGTCCTCAGGCCGGCTCTTCCATGTGTGACTCATGAGACATGAAGCAATTTGGTGTGCCCAGCCATGTCTTGTTTTCTTAACCACCAGGGTTACACACAGGCAGCAGAGGAAAGGCAACTTGGGGTACAGCTGTGTCCATCAGCACACTGGCTCTCATCCTCCCTGATCCTCTTTTGTGGGTCCAGGACTGACTTTCTCTTTGGTGTGGTCAAAAGAGAAATGCTATTTCTGCTTTTGTCACCAGTCCTGTCCTTGCATCTCATTCCTAACAGCAACACTTGGAAAGCTCAGTCAGGGCTTCCTTGCCCTCTGGTTGCTCATCCTTGCAAATGTGGCACCACGACTTGCAGAGTTCAGGGTGTATCCAGATCTTCTTTGCCTTTGGCATCAGCACTGCAGAGACTCGTCACCGGCCGTGCCACGCTTCTGTGCCTGCTCTGGGTGTTCAGTAACAGTCTCCTACTACTCCCAGAAGTAATCACCCTGTTCAGATGCCACCCTTCCACCACTCTCCCCTCCACCCCTTGAGGCTGCACACTTCAGTCCACAAATTGGCTTTTGCTATTGTCAGGGCTGACTTACCTCTCTTCATATTAATTCCCTCATTAATTCACTTGCAGGATCAACCTTTTTAAGAGATTTGCTGCTTTGAGAGGGTTTGAGAGACTCAGTTCTTTGGTAAGAATTGCTTTAAGGCTGCTGATAAACTGTTGCTCTGATGACACCAGAGGGTAAAATTAACCAATTTATTGTACATTCAAAGGGAAACAAGTATTTGGCTGAAAAACCAGGGCTGTGCTTTGAGTGGCTTGTCAAATTATGCATCAGATCCTCTAAGCAGGTGTCTAAGGCTGCTTCATTTCAATTCAATTCAACTTCACTTCAAAACTTCAGTTTCACTCCTTTTATGCTTACATTCTTCATCCACAATGAGTATTCTTTGCAGTGGATTGGCAAGATTGTGGGCTGTAATAAAACAATAAAAAAACTCTTTCCTTTTTTGATTGCCTCCTAACACTTTTCACTGAGCAGGGAAATTTTTTGCTAATTTGTAAGTGATGACTTGCAAACAAATATTTTTCACAGCTCTGGAAATGAGAAATCCTTGCTGAAGTTTCCCTGCCCTGGGGGTAATGTTTCCCCTGCCATCAAATCAACAGTCTGGTCTATCTCTTAAGATGAAGAGTGGAAAGAAATCTATTACTCCCAGTCCACTGGACATGACAAGCGAGAAACATACCAGGTAAGAGCATATTTTTCTATCAAGCACTGCAGTATATGGCCTTCAGTAATTACTGCCGCTTTCCTACACTGCTCCCTGTTCCTTCAGCTTATTTCTTCCTCAAATTACTTCCATACTCCTGCTAGCAGCTATTTTCTCCTCACTACTGCTGAAAACAGATACCTGCATTGCCTTAGGCTTATGCTTTGTGTCTGTGATCGATCATATTATTAGTGGAACTGAAGTACACCACTGGGTTGCTTGTACACTTTAAATCTGAGGCCAACGTCTCTGTTATAATGGTTTGCAGGGACGTGTTTTGATCCAACTTGTGAATTAATCAATCAACTTTCATCTCCAAGAGGAATTTTAGACAACTATCTGTTTGCAAAACAATATTTTATTAATAAAAAGACTTGTAAACTTGTAAAAAGTAAGAAAGAAACCTCAATTTTACACTGAATGAAAAATCCAAAATAAACTCCCAGAAACGTGCCTCAGTTCTTCACTCTCTGTACAAGAAATTCCATTGGGCAGTAATCCTACATACACATTGGTCTAAAGATGGCTGAAAGTACAAAAAAGCATCATGCATACTTCTATGCAGAGTAGCTACACAGCTGGACAGACTTAACAATACACACAAAAAATCTGTACATCAGTGATTAAAAAAGCCATGCTTTGTGTAGCACCAAGTGGCGAATTATGTGGACTAAAAACATTCACCGACAACTGCAAGCCCTGCAATCCTGAGTCAGGGACATGACTGACCAATTTCTGCTTGCAGTTTCATCTCTTCTTTTCTCAAGGGAAAATTGTCAATAAGTGCAAACAGCTCAGCTGGTGTTGCTGGGAAAGGATAGCGTTCCTTGTCCATTCCGTGCTTGTCCATCACCACGATGTTGAAATTGTAATGGGGGATCCTCAGCAGCAGCCTGCAAAATAAGGAACTCGTCTTGTTAAAGCCTGTCCCCTACTGCCTGGGAACTTCAAACTAATAAATGGCAGAACCAGCTTGTTGGGTCCAAGCAGAGAGGAGCTCCATGTGCTGGAGGCTGTACCTCTGCATTAGGGGAAGGTCAAGGTAACTGAACTCAGCTCTGTCTTCTTCTCAGACCTCCCATTGTTAGTATAGCACATGCCATTACCTACTGCTATCACCAGAGAAAAAAACCACAAGACAAAAAAAGTACTCTATACATTGCCTGAAGAAAATCATTGTGATGGAGCTAGAGTTACAGGTAGACTATTCCCTTTCTTGGCTGCCACGTGGTATAAAACCACAATGAGAAAAAGCAGGACAAAACACTCAGAGTCAGTTTTCATCATTATCTTCCCGATAACCATCTACCTCATGGTAACTCCAATTTAGGAGAACAAAAGCTGCTGCTAATCACAGCAGAATCCTTTCCTTCCGAGTGGTAAAAAGGGTCATTTGAGCTCCTCTGGAGGTGCAACAGTAACAAAAGTGTGTCTTTGGTTTTCTCTTGTTTTTTTGCTTGAAGGGAGCAATGAGTTAGAAGATCCTTAGACATGCAGTCAGTCCATATCATTGGTGTGGGGAAAATAAATTAAGGCAGCTGTGACAGAATGGTTTCAGGACAGGACAGCTGCCATGAAGAAGAGGGTCTATGGGAGGGGGGGGTTTCAGTAAGGTGCAAAGCACCAAAATTTACCTTCCTCAGCCTTCTAATAAGTTTGAGTGTTCTAGGTGTCATCTGGTTGCAATTAAGGAGCTTGGCTATTAAATTCAAACTCAAATAAAGTTTGCAGCTAAGCTATGGTGATAAAAAAAATGCATTGCTCTTGTGTCTCATCTCACTTAAGAAAAATGCTTACTTTCTACAAATGCAAATGCTAACTTTCTGAGGTTTCCAAAGTTTTAACTAGGGTACCTGTGCTCGTTAGTTTACCAAGTGCCAATTCAGTACAGCACCTTTATTCAAGATACTTAAGGGTGCATTTCATTTTGATTTAAGTGCCTTCCAGAACTGGAATGCTGTAATTCACACACTGCAGTAACAACAGAGGAAGAAAAAATCAAATGGAAAACTAACTTTCACTGAGTGCAGGGCAGGTTATTTCCAAAACACAGCTATTTTGGAAACAAAATATTTCCAGCTATTTCCAAAACACAGCTCCATTAAATGTTACAGGGGGCGGGTGGCGAGGGATGAGCAGGGAATGGGATGTTACGAGAGCTTATTATTTTCTACAGAGCCACAAGAAAAAACATTTCAACTTTAGTAAAAGTATTTTTACTTTTTTGAATAAGAGAAGCTCTTTGAGCTCTCTCTTTGCTTTCATAGAGAACAAATGTTTTTATTTTTTGCAATCCAAAAAAAGGTCTCTGACTTGTCAGCATTTTTTATTGTCCCAAATTAAAACTCGCTCAATTTCCTCAGGCATATCACAGAAAATGTTGCCTAAAATGCTCCTGGACTTTTTTCCTAAATAATTACTACTTTCCCTGCCAACCAGGCCTTCACTTTTGGCTCTTGTCATCCTCCTGTCCCTAGGAAATACTGACACTTGAAGTCTCCCTTTCAAGTGAAAGCCAACCCCCTGCCAGTCTAAAACCAAGTCAAAACAGTTTAGGCACCTCAGCAAAACTGCTGAATGTTACAGTCAGGCTGGGGCGGCTGAGATAATTTCCCCTTTGAAGTTCCACATCTAGAAATGATATGGGCAGTATTTCAAAGAGCAACCACTGCTTCCCCTTCTGGGCTGGCCACAGCCACCAGCAGCGCTGCAGAGAAGATGAGCTGTTGCTGCCATTTGGGGCTGCACTGGCGGCTGCTCCAAGGCTGTCTTTGCAAAGTGACTGCAGCCTGTCATGACTGCATCAGACCAACTCCAGCACAAATACAGACACACTTCAAGTGTTTTCAGTGGCAGCACCCAAAAATACAGACCTGTAACATGATCAAAGGGATACAGAGGGGGTTCACATGAATTCAGAAATTCACTCAGTTTGAGCAAAGGGGCAGGGAAGACATGACATGTGAAAGACTGGCACAGACTTCAACTGGAGTCTGTGCTCTTAATTTTATACATACCAAATGCCCATGAATTTGCAGTAGCTATTGCATAGATAGAGAGCAAATTAATCCTAAAACAAAATCATCAACATCTGCCTTCTAGTGTCTAGCTATGTACATGAGTGTAGACTATATTTAGAGAGTCAGATGCAGGGAATCAAAAGCAATACATCATAAATACTAAGGTGCAAGCACAACAGTAGCAAGAGCTTTACCTGAGTTGGAGAGCGAGTGATGGGGGCAGCAGCTTTACACCTATTCTTCCTATCTGTGCTGGGAAGACACCAACCAGTTCCACTACAGTAACATGTCGGAGGTCTAAACCACACTGTGCTGGCTGGAAGGGTTGAAAGAAGAAAGAGGTGTGTTCATTACCAGTGAGACAACAGGGAGTTGTTTTGAACATGCAGCATGTGTTCATAAAGAGTCTGATCTTATGTTAGTGAGATGGTTTAAACTGAAATGAGAGTACACTTTGAAAAGCCTGCAAAGAACTACAGCCTCATAACTCCAGGGGATGTTAAATGACAGATTCTTAACTACTCTGAGAAAAACAACACACAGGGACCACCTAGGAGAAACACAAACTTGTCTCTGTAATGACGTGAGAAGATGCCAGCATATTAAGCATTGTGCAGCTGATCTAATTTGGCAATCAAAGCAAGGTATGTGAAATGAAATCTACTGCAGAAAGTTTTCTTTCATGCCAACGTGTTTGACCACTGTCAAGCAGTGGGAAAAGCACTACAGCCATTAAATTTAGTATTTTAAACTATTTCACTTTGATCAATATATTGAATTTTCTTGCCAAGTTAGTCTAATGGTAGAAAAGAAAGCTTTTTTTTTTTTTTTTTAATGCTAGCAGTTGAAAACATCATCATGTTTATATCCCAATGACTATCCATACTGAATTGTGTTACAACTGTGAGAAAAGACACAAGACAGAAGTACTTGCTGCTGTGGAAGAATACAGGACTGGCTCCTTTCCAAGAAGACACAGATTCATTTCTGAAGATCTATCCGTAAGTCTAGCAAGAACCCAACAGGAGCATCACATTTACAACACATAAGAAGGACAATTACCAGAAGTTTTGGGGTTTTTTTGAACAAAATACTCTAGCACTATATCCAGCACTCTGGATGATTTATATGCTGGGTCTCTGGTCCCTTGTTTGCTGGTGCACTGGTTATTTCTGAAGCCATTCACACTTCCTTGCATTGTAGTTGCAAAGTCTGTAAGCCTGGTTTGCATGAACTGCAACCACCAAAGTGCTCGATGGTTTTTTGGGTTTTTTTGTCAGCTTCTTTAGCAGCTGAGTTAGGGAATTATTATTGAGCACAAGTTAGTATTAAATTAATTTGGGGAGGATGGAAGAGGGCCAGAACTGCCTAGGATTCAGCAAATGATCAGTCAGAGGCAGCACAATCCAGAATGGAACTAAATTAGAGATTGGGGAGATGTTTAAACTTAAACCCATGTATAAACAATTACTACTGCTTCAGCCAGACCCTCCAGTGGCTGCAATATAACAGCTGAAGTTTGCAGACTGATATCAAATGGTGGAGCCTGTCCTCTTCTGTCTTTCTTTCTTTAAAGCAAAAAATAGTTGCCCACCTTCCGCCCTCCACCCCTTGCAAACTGTACTTTACCTGCAGCATTCCCAACTGCATCCTGTAGAAGAAATTGGCTGCAGTAGGAGTTGAAATAATTAGCAGTCTCCGCTTCTCATAAAATTGATCCAGAAGTGCAGCTGCAGTCCTCACATTCACATTAATATTCATGGCTAGAATTACATTTAAAACAAAAGTTACAGAGTATACTGAAAACACATTATTTCTAAAGGCACGAACTGTTCGATAACAGAAGCACAGGAACAGACAATAATAATAAAGAAGATATGGGTGAAATACTGGCCTCACTGAAGCCAACATTTTTATCTTAAGCTGTTCTGGCTTGCAAGATGGATTGACTCCAGAATGTGAAGTTTTGTACAGAGCTTTCAGCTAAAACACACTGTCAGTTGTGAGGTACCATCATCATCCCAGGAAACAGCAGCCAATGGTGGCAAAGGCTTCAGCTGTAAGTGCAGATTGGCAGAGGAGACAAAGATGTCAGGTTTCTTACCTCTAGGGCATTAAAGTTTGCAGCTGTTATTCCACCCCATACCTGCTTCCCAAATTCTGACTGCCAGGAGAACCACTGCACTGGCAGCCCTTCTGGTAAGGTGGTGAAATACTCACTTACGTGCACAGGTTGGCTCCACTCCTGACCACCCCAAATTGTACTGGCATACTCTAGCTGGGCTTCCTTGCAGCTCGTAGCCACCAATGCAGGAGAACTCACACGTAGCACCATAGTTATTTCCATCACCTGAACACTTGATGTAGCCGTTATCTGGGGCGTTTAATTTCACACAGCGCCTGACTTTAAGCAAGAGGCAAAAAAAAATGAAGAAAAAAAAAAAAGAGATGGCATGAATCATACTGTTATAGGGTGGCATGGTCAATGGAATAACAATACAGAAAACATCTTTTTGTTTGCTTTCTATATTATTAGAATAATTTACTTAAAAACCCCCAACAAACAAAAAAAAAACCCTCTTAACTCATACAAG
>NW_010296130.1:20966-22661 GCF_000700745.2 Antrostomus carolinensis
AACTCAAGGAAAAAAAAAAAAGGAGAGTTTACAACCTTTGGAAGAAGGGACAGGCAACTCAGGAGGACTACAAGGATGTAATAAGGTTATGCAGGAGAAAATGAGAAGGGCCAAAACCCAACTAGAAGTTAATCTGGCTACTGCCGTAAAAGAAAATAAAAAATGTTTCCATAAACACATTAGCAACCAAAGGAGGGCTGAGGAGAATCTCCATCCTTTATTGGATGCAGGGGAAACATAGTGACAAAGGCTGAAGAAAAGGCTGAGGTACTTAATGCCTCCTTTGCCTCAGTCTTTAATAGTAAGACCATTGTTCTCAGGATACCCAGCCCCCTGAGCTGGGTATGAGACAGGGAAGGGGAGCAGAATTAAGTCCCCATAATCCAAGGGGAAATGGTTAGTGACCTGCTACACCACTTGGAGACATTCAGGTCTCTGGGGCTGGATGGGACCCACCCAAGGGTACTGAGGGAGCTGGGGGAAACCACTTTCCATCATTTATACGCAGCAATTGTCCCCCTGTACTCAGCACTGGTGAGGCTGCATCTTGAGTACTGTGTTCAGTTTTGGGCCCCTTACTACAAGAAGGACATTGAGTTGCTGGAGTGTGTGCAAAGAAGGGCAACAAAGCTGGTGAAGAGCTTGGAGAACAAGTCTTATGAGGACTGGCTGAGGGAACTGGGATTGTTTAGACTGGAGAAGAGGAGGTTGAGGGGAGACCTTCTCGCTCTCTACAGCTACCTGAAAGGAGGTTATGTCAGGGGAGATGTTATTGTGCTCTATAACTACCTGAAAAGAGTTATATGGCCTCAAGTTGTGCCAGGGGAAGTTTAGAGGGAAAAGGAGAGTCAGGGGAGATGTTATTGCTCTCTATAACTACCTGAAAGGAGGTTGCAGCGAGGTGAGTGTTGTTCTCTTCTCCCAAGTAACAAGTGATAGGACAAGAGGAAATGGCCTCAAGTTGTGCCAGGGGAAATTTAGATTGGGTATTAGGAAAAATAGATTGGATTAGGAAATTTTTTTTCACTGAAAGGGTTGTCAAGCATTGGAACAGGCTGCCCAAAGACGTGGTTGAGTCCCCATCCCTGGCTGTATTTAAAAGACATGTAGATGTGGTGCTTAGGGACTTGGCAGCATTAGGTTGACAGCTGGACTCAATGATCTTAAAGGTCTTTTCCAACCTAAATGATTCTATGATTCTATATGTAAACTAAAATGATACAGATGTATAGGGTGAATGCATGTGATTGCGGTATCATGGTGACAGAAGGTCATGGAGCACAAAGAGAGCTGAAGCTGAAATGTACAGGTTTCATCTCTGCATATTCAAATCCAGATTTCAAGATCTGAACTTGGGAAAGAACAGCCTTGCTTGACAGATGTAAGTCTCAGCTGAAACAACTCCTTTGTGTATTTGTTTCAGCAGCTCACAAGCTGAGTATCGAGGAGTAGCTTGCAGGAGGGAAGGGGTGCAGAGCAGGACGCAGGGCAGATCAATTAAGCTCTTCCATGATGTGTACAGGCTGTTCACCCTGACTGTCCCCCCAGGGTCTCAGGCAAGATGGTGTTCTCCCTTTCAGCATCAACATAGTTTATATATGAATACATAAGTAGACAGATGTAGAAATGAGGACATTTCTCAAGCTGCCTACTAAGGCGGATGCAAATCAATGACTATTTAGAATCATAGAATCA
>NW_010296131.1:0-31598 GCF_000700745.2 Antrostomus carolinensis
TATATATATATATATATATATATGTATGTTTTTAGCTTTTTTTATTTTGGATAAAGTACATATTGTAACAGTCTGATATTTCTGCACTTGTTTCTTTTTCAATTCCAGAAAAGCAGTAGTAAGTGTGTCGTTGCGGAGAGGACCAACCCCTCTCTCCTAGGGTCAAATAGCAAATAGATTTTGATGTCCATCAGGCCTTTGGCAAGGTAGTTCTGTTTGTGTGGCCTGAGCCAGTTCCCGTGGAAGCTGCTGGCACTGATTCACCTGCCTCTGAAAGGAGCAGCTCAGCTATAAGACGGGTAAAACTCCTGTGAAGGAGCATCTGAGTAAGAATTAAGTCACTGTATAGTGACTTAAGTACAATATGTACTTTCAGTGAATCTGGTCCAGGGAAGGCTTAGTATTAAGCTTATGTTAGTGAACTGAAAGAGGCAGAGATCTTGGTTCCCCCATTCATTAATGCAGCATCCAGAGTTTGCCACATCACTTTGCTGCACACACCGGGATCAGTCCTGGGCACGAGTGTATTTTTGCCAAGTTAAAGCACAACACTGAGTGTTTACGCTGTGCATTTTTGCAAGGTATGAGTGTGCAGGTGATGCTGATGCAACCACAAGTTTGCTGAGACAAAAATTTTTGAAGCGAAACAAAACCAATTTCAACAAATTGGTGTCATTAGAGGGATGCTGTCCCAGCAGTTTGTTCTAGGCAGCCACGATGTTTCTGGTCCAATATAAGATGTGCTAAAATCAGATTTTGTAGAACTGAGGTGAACTAAGTCAGCATGGCAATAATCAGCAAGTCAGTCTGTGGATATATCATAATCTAGTTACAAAGAATAAATATATTTAAAAGTGCTGGGTAGGACTGGAAGGAGGCTGTGCAGGGAAAGCAGCTTTTCTGATCATACTCGGGTAATTGCTGCTTGTGTTTCACTGATGGCTTGGTGTGCACAACTTGGAAGGAAACTGTTGAGAACCTCTGCTTTATACCTGAAAACAAGACTGGTTTCTATCATAGCTTTAAATGTGTCTGCTGTGTCCAGGCCTGGATGTATTAAAGATGGGGCTGTTAGTCACAGGCTCCATTGATTTAGGCTGGAAGCTGTACAGCCACTAACAGGGTCTCCCCGCCTCCCTTTTTTTTTACTTTGTGTGTGTGTAGTGATTACACGAGAGTCCCCTCAATATGTATTTTAGCATCTGTTCTCTTCATCCAGCAGTAGTGCTGTTCCCAAGGCCGCAGCTTCAGCAGCGGGCAGTAGCTGAACCTGGCAGTGCAGTTTTGAGTGGACTATGAGGAACTGCATAAGAAATTTAAAAAAGGAGACACAGAGTGTTGCGGGCAGGAATTAAGCATTGGAGGAGCAGAGGAATAGGCAGAAAAGCCTCTAACGAAAGGAAAACCTCTGCAATGTATCTTTAAAATGACACTTCAGCTGATAAAATCAGCCTTGGTTGTCTCCAGCTGGAGACAGCCACCGTAGGGCAGACTCGGACACGGGTCAGGTGAGGGGAGGGTGGATCTGTGGTTCAGTGCCTGCTGCTACTGCTGTAGATTGAAAGGCTTAAAGGAATGCACAATTGTCTTCTGCAGGCTCGGAGCACAACTGTGATACATGCTGGGAAGGGTGCTGCTTTTGATTTTATTCCATCCTTAGAGGGGGAAAAAACCACCCCAAAATGACAGCATCTGCATTGATTTGGTTTTAGTTTAATTTCTAAACCATGATGTACCTTGCTGCCAGTAACAACATCTGCTGTTTCAAAGAGCTTGAGTGTGTATAGGCACATGCAAAACCTTTTTTAAAAAGTTGCAGCTAAAGGCCTTGGAGATTAAGTGCCAGAATTGATGTTCACCCTGGTAGTGTTGGTTTGGCGTTGATTGTGTGCAAACACCAGAATCCAGTCAAAACCTGCGTGATCATGTTACTTCTATCAAGAAACTTCTGCCATGATTGTCGCACAGGAGTGTTTTTCTGGGAGTTACTGGAATGTGGTGCATACAGCATTGGAGGAAGGCATGTCATGAAGAAGGAAAGGATTATTCAAAGAGAAAGGATGGTCTCCTGGCTAATTGCATCCTTGGGAAATCTGATTTTTATCTTCTGCCGGCGCTACAGTTTTCCTATGGGATGCTAGATAAAGTAAGTCTGGCATTTCACTGTGCTCACTTTTCTCCTTGTTTTGTGGATCCCAAACTTTGGGTATGAGATGCAAAAGAAAGATTATTCCCAGTTGTAGCTGAAGTCAGTAGGAGCTGTGATCTGAAGAGGCAAAATGCAGTGCCCTGTTAAGTGCTGTGGGGAAAAAAGTTTCCAAGTGAAATTTGCCAAGAAGTACTTTTGACCTTAATTTTAGTGCACTGCCTGTAAAATTGGGATACCATACTTCTTTATCTCACAAGAGATGTGTTTAATAGTTTAGTAAGGACCTGTGAGATAATTCAGATAACAAAGTAGTTTTAAAGAGCTCACGTGGATATGGAGCCCCAAGTTGCTCGCTGGGAACAAGGCTGCAGGCCACGCACATAAACAAGGAAAAAGCAAAATAGCGGAAGGCAGTTGTTCTGAAGAAGGATCTCCCATCTGTGGAGATGGTGGTGTGCAGAAGGGAAAAGTGTGGTCATGTAATTACAGACTATACCATAATGTATACTTAACTAATGATAGAATTAATAAGTGTGAAGAACTTTATTTCCAGCATTGTTGCATACTTAAAGGGAATATGTTTGTGCCTGTCTCTCTCTTGTGTGCTCTTCTGCCTCTTTGCCACAAGTCCCATCTTTCCAACTCTTTTAGTTGCAGGGGTTTTTTGTCCCTTCATTTCTTCAAGCCTTCTTTGCCCTGCAGCTCAGGGCAACTTGCTGAAGACCTGTTTTGCACAATCTTCATCCAAACTGCTCTTCTTCAGAAGAAGCAGTTGACCTCCAAGATAAAAAAATATTTCTCCTTCCTTGTTGTATTACTAAGATAAAGCATAGTACAAATAATTACAGTATTGGTGTTTTGTTTTGTTTTTTTTTCCCCCCTCCAAATGTACAGGAGCTTGGATGCTCTCAGAGTCTGGATGCCATAAAAGATTCCTACTGGACAGAAAGATAGTTGTCATTGAGAAACAACTATATTTAGTTTCAGAAAGCCACACTCTTTATTTTACTGCTTTGACTAGATTCTTGTATTAATGAGACTTGACTTTAAAAGACAGTGTGCAAGAGGAAAGTAATCACCAGCTTGAAAAGATGGGGTTTTTTGTGGCATGTTTTCTGTTTGAAATATGACCTCCATCTGAAGATGTATAAAACCAGTTTTGAACATATTACACAGGCCTGTAGAGCTATAACTGAATGATGAGATTTACCAAGAGTTAAATAATGATAAACAACTTTTTATGTTACTAATTACATCTTCAATTTTCCATTTGGTACATTTAAAAATTTTCCCTGTTTATCTTCTCAGCAAAAAGAGTAAGAATCTTAGCCAGTCAAGTAAAGTTTCCAGACATTTTGTTTAAACTTGGGATTTCTTTCTAGACTTTGGCAATCATGAAACATGACCAGACACTTGTACAAAGAACTTGACATTCTTTTTATGCAGTAACATAGGACTATCTAGGAAATGTTTGCCTGAAGTAAGCAAGTCAAGATAACGTGTTAAAGGTGAGATGAGGTCTCTTAGGAAGTGTTTTACCAAGTCAAGTTAAAATTAAACAGAGTACACAGCAATAAATGAAATGGAATTCTCTCAGCTTGGTTACATCTCATTTTCACTTTCTTATTAATCTGAACAGTGGAATGCTAGCCTTAAAAAAACCAAAAAAAAAACAAAAAAACCCCCAAAAAAACCCCACCCAAAAACCCAAACAAACCAATGTCTGAAGTAATTTTTGCTTTATTTCAAAATGCCTCTTCAGTTTAGGTCTAGGGTTAAAAAAAAAAAAAGTGAAGTGCATTTTAAAAGAACACATAATTTTGACTTGTGGTGGTTGCTCTTTCTGTAAGATTACATAGACAATGTACACAAAGAAGAAGATGACCCTGAAAAAAAGGTGCAAATAGAGTCCAGATGAGTTGATGGGAAAGAAATATAACCCAAATGTCTAATTTACATGTTTCTTTAAAACTCCTTATAGTCATGTATCCCACAGTACAAGCAGGTATCTTATTTCATTAGTGAAGCATTAGTCATTTGGTTACATCCACATGGTCATAACTTCATGATACTGTTAAATCCTAGATGTTAAAACAGCTCAACGTGACAAATGTCAGTCTAAACAAGTTCCTTCAGTCCGACAAACGAATGTGTCCCCTGGCTTTCCTGCCTTATCACTGGATTATCAAACAACATGTGCCTTGTCCTGTACCAAAGGCAAATTGCTACGCATGCTGTGTTCTTTCTTTTCCCTTTGTGTGAACCAGCAAAGCTCCCAGCTAGTGATGTCTTCAAGTGGCCTAATTCCTTTCTGCTTTCTTAGTTTTACTTGCTAAGACCTGTAATATTGTTGGCAGTAGGAGGTTACCTGACATGCCTCCGTGTTTGTGCACAGCTCATGGTAGCGAGCTCGGTTTTCAATGTGTGTGGATTTCAGTGTTTTGATACAGGAATAGTTGGTAGCTTGAAGAGTGGGGTACCTGTGAAATACTAATTTTGTAGTCAGATTTTTTTTTTTTAGTTCTCTAAAGAATTTTCCCTTTTTGATTTGAAACTAGTAATATCATGCTTTGGAGAGAAAATGTACTAAATATCTCTGATTGCATACAGACTTTTTAAACAAAAAGCCACCATGGGCGGCCTTCTCTTCCCCTCTCAGTGGGAAAACAGGAACCTCTGAGTGGGAGGTAAATAGCTGAAATACTGAACAAAGAGTATTTGAACAAAGACTGGTAACACCTCTTTATTTTATCTGCCCTATTGTCATTCCAGGGAAGAAAATGCTGGGCAGAAGAAAGTTGTGCTCCAAATCTGAGGAAAGAGAAAGGGAAAAGGTGTGGAAGTTAGCTAAGTAAATATAATTTAGTTGGTTGTATATATTGGGGATGGTGCAATATAAACAGAAGTACAGGAAAAGGCTTGGGTTTTTCAGAAGAAGCCCTTGGGTGGGAAGGGAGCGTGCTGCCAGAGCAGAGTGTCCCGTCAGGCTGTAACCCCTCAGCTCCTTGGCTTTGTTACCTTATGGAGAGCTTTCCTCCTTAGAACTTTGGCATGTGTGCTAATGAATTGCAGGTCAGGTGCAGATAGCCTTCGACACAGCTGGTGGCTGCATTTTTGGATATGGGTACTGCCAGCTGCCTGCCAGGTCAGGTCATGGCCACCTCCATGGAACCAGCAGCTGACCCAGTCACAGTTCCTGTCACCTTAAACCATGATGAACTGTGACCTTAGAGCTGCAGAGGCTGTTCACTGGTAAGTGGTTGCCAATTTGATGCTGAAGGCTGACAAGGTGACTGCCCTCTAGTTATCTGCCTTACTCATCTGCTGAGGGCTGGTGGTGTAGTCGCCTTGTCCTCTCTTCACAGTGTAGTCTGTGCCTATGCATGAGACCGTGCCCTGAGACAGAGCTGGTGTCCTGATCTGCTGACTCAGCTCTGTAATGCAGGGGCTGGGGGAAGGTTGGATGGGATGGAGAGCAAGCAGTGCTTGTATTTTAGACCAATATTTTGATCTCATGCTGAGGAGATTTGCCTGATTTTTTTGGACAGAATTCTAGCCTGTGCTAGGACTGTGGGCACACTTCGCTAGGTAAGGGGCCTGTGGCGATAGGACAAGGGGTGATGGTTTTAAACTAAAAGAGGGGAGATTTGGACTAGATATAAGGAAAAAATTTTTTACAATGAGGGTGGTGAAACCCTGGAACAGGTTGCCCAGAGAGACAGTGGATTCCCCATCCCTGGAAACATTCAAGGTCAGGTTGGACTGGGCTCTGAGCAACCTGGTGTAGTTGACAATGTCCCTGCTTAACTGCAGGGGGGTTGGACTAGATGACCTTTAAAGGTCCTTTCCAGCCTAAACCATTCTATGATATGTTTGGGGGTTGCATCAGTTTTCAGGCTAACAACCTGCTCGCCTCCCAGAGAGAAGTGCTACACCTGCAGAGGAGCTAGAAGGAGAATGCATGGGGAATAAGTTCCCCTGTGAAGTGTAATTGCTCTGAACACTTATCACTCAGGCGTAGGAGATCCACTAATCCATGGTAATCCCTGTAGTTTGCAGCAGTTCTGACATCTGTGAACTGTATTGGAAAATCAGATTTAGAGAGAGAAATGGAATCGAGTATGCTTGAAAACCCCAAATCTATTAGCTGTATTGTGGGGATAGTGAAGTGTAAGTGCATGCAGCTAAGAAGGACTTGTTCCTGCTTATTTCTTGACTTTCCTGTGTTTATGTATAACAGGAGGCAAATACAGAAGTTCTTATTTCAGGTTGGTAGCTCTTAAATGCAGACAGCTGACAGTGTCTCCATGCCATTCAGCATATAGTGATAACCCAAGCCAATGATTTGTTTACCTCGTATACATTGGGAAATGGAGTGTGGTAATTCAAGAGCAGCTTTGTATGCAGTCACCTTTGCAGGGCAGCAGCCTCTGGTAGAAAAGCAGAGCAGACATCTGAGGAACATTAAATCATTTCTGCTCACTTATTTAAATCTGAATAAGCCAATGTCTTCAAGCTCTGAAATATTTTCTTTCTTGATTGGAGCCTTTTTTTTTTTTCCTCGCAGTAGAAAGCTGACAGTTGTAGCCAGCTGTTCTGTTCTTTGTTTACACAGGGCCCATTGAAGCAGGTGAAGAACATTATACCCTGCCTTATACACAGGCATATATACTTAATTTATTACTTTGGTAGTTTGAATTTCAAGTGTCAGGTATCCCACTGATCTTTTTGCTTTGTTCTTTTATGCTGCGTGCACCACTTGAGTATTTATTATGGAGAGCAGGCAGGCTTTAGGAAATCCTTCAGGCTTGTGGACTTTTTTCTTTAGAACTTTAAAAATAAAGTAATGGAGCGTGGTAACAAGGACTTCTCTAAAAGCATGACTGATCTGCAGTGTCTTTTTACATGTTTGGCAAATTAATTTTCTTCCTTTGGCATTAATATTTTTAGTTGCATATAATTCTTCATCTTAAAGTTGCTTTTGTACCTTAAACTTGTCTGCAAATGTTAATTGCGGGATGGTGGTAACAACTCTTAAATAGGTCTCTAATGAAAACTTAATTCTGGATTTGTCCTGTTCCTGATTCCTTCAAAATAAACTCTTTCTATTACTACTGTGAAAAGAAAAAAGAGAAAGGAAAAAAGAGGAGGGGGAAAAAAAGGCATAGCTTGCTGTCAGAAGCAATGTTAGTATTTGTGATTATCTCTTGTTCAGTTGTGTCTTGTCAACAATTTTAAATACAGCTCTTAGTACAAAGTTAACTTTGATATATTGGTGACAGATGGAGATTTCAGAAAAGGACATGCCTGGAAACTGACTTCAGACAAATTCAGATGAGAAGTGGAGCTGAGTTTTTCAGCAATGAGAGTAATAGGCATTATAGCAGCTTATTTAGAAACAAGATGAATCTTATCATTGCAATGTTTATGCCAAGATGTCATCTCTTTCCAAAAAGCATGTTGTAGGTTGAAATCTTTATACCGTTGCACACATGACCAAAAAGATCCTTTCTGACCGTGAAGTCTGTGAACACAAAATGTCTCCAAAAAAGCTTATGCAAATGTTAAATATTTATAGGCATGCTGTTCTTCTGTGTTGTTAATGCAAAATGTATTCAGGAAAAAGAACAATTTTGCCAGAGAAGGAAAAAGATTTTTCAGTTAGGTACTTCTGCAACATGTGGATCAGTCTTTGGAAAATCCTTCATTTTTACCTAAAAACACAGACAATGGTTCCTGGGGTTGGACCTTTATGTTTGGGACTTGATACAGAAACAGTCAAGAGGTACAATAAGTTTATAGATAGGCAGACAGCAACAGATCTGGATGCAGACTTATTTTCTCATGTCTTCTGTTTGTCAGGCTAGGGGAACTGTCACAACTTTTGGTGACTAGACGCTTTTGTTTCACAGTGAGCAAAAATTCTGTATTGTACAACACCAATTTCTGTGGTATTCAGCTGGAAATGAAAAGATACTTTAATTGTAAAAAATAAAGAAAAAAAAATCCAAAACAACTTTTTTTAATGAGCAGTTAACGTTTTCCTCATGTTTAAATGGATGTAGAATGCAGCAATAGCCTTTATTAGCAGATGCTGTCTTTGGTTTTTCCATTGCATCATATCTGGCTTTATGACTATGTATCCCAACTATAGGGCAAAATAAAAGTTATTCCCAAAGAAGTAATAAGCTTTCTATTTTAATGTAACAGCTGAGATTTGTGAAACAATGCTGTGCGTCCGCTAATTATAGGCATCTCTATTTACATGGCCTAACAGGAAGATGGAGATGTAAAAATAGCAACAAAGAGCCAGTGACATTATTAATAAAGCAGCTGTATACAGCATTGTTCTCTTCAGGAACGTAGACACAAGTTAAACAAAGTGGACTACATAAATAATCAGTCATAATTCATAAGCAACCTTTGTTAGGAATTCTCTTTTAAAAATAGTTCACCTTACTAAGGTACAAACGGTGGCAGGATGACTTTCTTTGTGAGTGGGTATGTGGATGTTACATTTTACGAGGTAATTTACACAGATCATTGCCATTTATTGAGAAGCTGGTATTTTTGTACCCTCAGGAACTGTATCCCTTCAGGGAAGATGAGAGAGAGGAAGATAGAGTGCTATAAAACTTCTTCCAAAGGAAAAGTTTGTATGTAGATAGAAGGACACATAGGTAACTCAAACCTCCTTTAACTTAAATGAACCTGTTGGAACAAAAGAGCAAACCCTTCCTACCATTATGTTCCATTAAGAAACAATGGTAGTTACAGTAATAAAAATAATAAATAGCCACATTGGGGAAGACGCATTCAGCCAGACACTTATGACCTTTTCAGCTCAGAATCCACTTCCAAGATTTTCCACTGTAAATAATAAAAGCAAGAGTAAAAAGAGATTACTGAGTTAGAGATGACTGAAGCTAAAAGTCTTTTTTCCTAATTTTTCTGTGCAAGGGTAAATAACTTTCTCACAATACACTTCCAAAAGTATCAAAGACACCGTGTGTTCAGTGTATGCAGCAGGTTAAACCTGTGCACTCACAGTTTGTGTGTGTGCTTTATAAAGGAGAAATCTTACTCGGAGCACAGGGGCTCTACCATGGCCTTTACCTCCAGAAATAAGTCTCTGCTGCTTGACTTGAAAGCCTTTCTCAGGAAAACTCCCATGTATTTGTGATCCAGCCACTACATTTGCACAAACAAAAGGTAGTATGTTGAACTTGTCATCTGCCCCACCCAAGAAACGCTCCCCAAAGCCCCTAAATCCTAAACTGGAAGTGTGCAGACTCCATCCCACAGTTAAACAGCAGCTGCACTCCTGAAACCTATTCTGTCTTGAGAAGAAATATGAAATTCATCATTCATAGAAATTCTTGTTAAATGTGAGGAGAGGAAATTTTCTTTGTCCAGATCGCAGCTTCAGATCTTAAAATAAGAATTCAGAAAGCCTGCCAGTATGGTTTTCTTTTCTTTTCTTTTTTTTTTTTTTAATTTAAATTGCAACAAATAAGCACTTCTGTCCCTTTTAAGTCCTTCTAGCAAGTAGTTGATGTTGCCTACTAATACGAGCTCTCAAATCTGCACATGATTTAGTACTATGAAGATCTTTTCAAACTGAAATAAATGAAATCATATGGCATTGCATTAATTTGATAATAGGACTTACCACAGATCAACTCCGTGAATTACCACTGCGTCTCATGTGGGTCATATAGGATGTATTTTTGCTTCTGTGCTGCCTGTACAGGGACAGGACTTCTTTAAAGGACCAACTTGTGAATGTTACTTCTCAAATAAATCAGCTACCACTTTTACTCAGAGCTCCAAAATGCATTAATATTTGAATGTTAAAGAAAAAAAAAATATTAACCTTGCAATTTCGCCTATCTTGATAATTTATAACCAAGGTTTTAAAAAGAAATAATGAGCAGAGTATGGAATTTATATTCTGTTTTTAAAACGGAAAGGGTTTGTATCGGATTGTCGAGTTTTTCCTAAAAAAACCCTACCTCTAGAGGCTGCACAGAAGGAACTGCTGGGAATCAAAGAAATAGGTATCCTGTGCCATGTATGTTTCCGTGTGACTGTTTTGCTTTGTAATTGTCTGCTTCAAAATTCATACTTGAAAGCAGCATTGAGTGAAAATTTCCTCAGAAAGTAACTGAACAGACAGTTTATTTTGTGTTTGGATCTAATATCCTATTACTTAACAGTTTTCTTTCTCAGCTGCTGAAGAGCAAAGCATAGCAGGAATTCCAGTGAGTAATTCCCAGCTCCATGATACTGTGATGTTTGCTGTAGCGTTACCACCTCTCCCAACTCTGTCAGGAAGCTGGAGACAATGAATTTGAAATCAGCTGCCCAAAAGCAACGTGTTTCTTTTTGGGAGATGTGAGGTGGTGGTGGGAGTAACCCCTGCTGCAGCCAGACCTTGCTGAAGTGGAAGGAAAAGGGAGCAGCAGTGTTGCTTTTATTCGCACCTCATGATTGCCAGGTAAAAGGCTAGGCAGCCTCCTTCTTTTGAGGTCACGTTTTGAGATTAAGTGCTGTGGAGGTCATTGTGTTCCAACTGTTTCACTGGGTGCCCTTCCAGAGAGGTGAGTAAGTGCTTTTTAGGACAGGCTGTTTGTCTTCGGTGGCATTTTGCACCACCCCTCTTTATTTTTACATTAAACTGTGGCCCCGATGGAGCCGCTGATAGCAGTAACCAGTGCGTTCCCAGTCAGCTGCTCCTCAGCAGCTCTGAGGCTGGTTGCAGGTTTTTCTCCTGACTGACCTGGGACGGACCCATCACACTGTATTCTGCATAAAAGTGCTTTAATCAGATAATAGTACATTATGGGCAAAGATGAGGCTGCATCTTCTGCTGTGGCTATGTAGATAAGATGACGGACAGCACTGTTAGCAAGGGTGTGTAACTTAATATATGCACAGTGCACAGTAACCTATAGAAATGTCTCTGTGTGTGCCAGTCCTCAGGCAAAACATGAGCGTTAAGTTACAATTTACAGGCATCAGTAAACAGTAGTGTGATCCTGAATCCAACCCTCAAAAACCTTAAAGCATTAAACACGGAAAGTGCCCTGGGACAAGGACCAATCTTAATGCTTTGTAGACATTTTAATGACCTGTTAATGATCAACCACTGCTCTGCAGAGAAGATAGATGTTTATTATGATATAATTCAAGCCAGTTTCTTCCATTGCTTGAGATTATTCCTCGTAATTCTACTTTAGAAACAAACAGGGTATTGATGTGGCGTGTAGTCATCCCATCCTAGTCTGTTAACACTTTTGCAGCTTCCAGTGCTCTGTTGCCAGGGTCTCCTGCAGGAAAGTAAGGCAAAATAAAGCCAGAAGTTAGTCATGGTGGTTGTAATGGTCAGTGGTCCGTTTAGTCCAGTATTCAGTCTCTGATAATGACTGAAAACTTAGGGACGAGTGTAAGTAGGAGCACACATGGCAAGATCCTTCTCTGCTGTAGTTTTCTAGCAAACTGCACATTTAGGAATTTCCAGAGCTGAAGGTTACGTCTTGACTTGTGTATATAAGTAATATATACAGGCAGGCCTGACCTGCCTTCCAGGAGTGTGTACGATGTTTCCTGTGGCAGTGAATTCTGTAATTTGGCTATGTATTGGTTTTTTCTTCATGATTTTTTTTAATACCATTTCCTCCTGTTTGTTTTTCAACTTTCTGCCTGATAATTTAGCTGGATGCTTCTTGACTTGCAAGTCCTAATCCAGTCCTTGTTCCTTTCTTTATGCCCCCGGCCATTCTGCAGACTTCTGCCATATTCTCCTTCAGTCTTCAGTAGAAAATTGGACTCATCTTTTTTCCAGCTTTAGCTTTCTTTTCTTGCAGGAGCCATTCTCTGTGCCTTGCATAATCCAACTCAATCATTTTAGAAATGGGAGAGAGGGTTGAATAGAACTACTCAATGCGTGGGTACACCATTGATTTGCACTGTGATATGTTCTGTTTCGTGGAGTTTCTTATTATTTTATTCCTTTTCTAACAGTTTCTAATCTTCCGTTGTGATGTTTTTGATCACAGGGAACAAAATTTACAACCCAAGCACTGTCTTATTTTCCTTATGAATATCCACTACCCTACCTCTAGTTATTTTTTCAGACAAAACTTCCTGAGAAACTGTAAGAAATAAACTCTTCTGTAGTGATTTCACAATTTTATGGGAGATGGGCTTGTCTGTGTTTTCCAGAAAACATCTCTTACTTTTTTTAATTTAACCTGCCTCCTTTTGGTCTGTGTTACTGGTGTTAGCTCTGGTCCCACACATTCCACACATATTTCTCAGGTGAAGCAAAGTTTGAGTGCTGCTGGGATGGACAGTACAGTTTCCTTATTCTCTCCTCTCCCTGAGTTATTTTTCTCAGCTGTCAGTTGCAGGGAGCCAGAACGGTGTATCACAGAGCACTCCTCACACATGAGCTGCAGTGCAGTCCGTGGAGTCAGCAGTGGAGACTACAGAAAGGATTCCTTTGTGGTTTAGTTATTGTCGGAGGTGGTAGGCTCATTAAAGGTGACATGAAACTGGGGTGTGCTCCTGCTTTTGGCTCAGGTGCACTGTTGTCTTTATGCCTAGGCAGCACTGCAGTGTTGCAATACCCATTCTGAGAAGAAAAATAAGTTTCCTGCATGCATGTCAGCCACTAACTGCCTCCCTCTCTCTGCTCTTCCCAAGGAGACTTTATAGTTTCTTGAGCACTCCTGCAAGCTGGCTCTGCCTCTCGGTGCAAATCCTTCTGTAATTGCAGGCTGATACCCTTATCCACGCGTGCCGTGACCGTTTATTACATCCTCGCTGATCTGGATAATGAGCATCATGGTCTGAACAGCAGGACTGGCCCTCTCCACTGGCTCAGGTGTGGGGTCCCCGGCTTCTTAGGCAAAGGTGCTCTTGTCCTCTTTCCTGGGGAACTGAGGTAGGTGTGAGAAGGCTTCCATACTCCATGGAGCTATGGGAAAGGCACTGGAGGTCTGTCAGCTGTTGAAGGGCTTGGTCTTCATTCTCACCCCGGAATAGGCCTGTTCCCTTTTGAATGCAGTGTCTGCCAGCGGGCCTTGACCCATTTCAAGGCTCAGTCAGGAGGTTTCTGTGTGGCTTGAATAGGATTTGTGCTAAACTCTTGAGTAAGAGAGTTGAGTCTTTAGTGGAAACGTACTTCTGGGGCATATTTTAGCACGCATGGCTTCCAGTAGTTTTATTTCTTAGGAAACCTATCCTAAAAAACAACTCTCTGGGGAAATTCTGTCAAGTGATGGTTAGTTTGCTAGTATTTCGAGCCCTCATGTTTGGGTAGTTAGTTAGTTAGTTTGCTAGTATTTCGAGCCCTCGTGTTTGGTCTGTAGTGAGGGGTGATTGCTGGTGCTGCCACGGAGCCAAGAGCGTGATAGAAAGTTTGAAGACTTGTGGGAAGATTCAAAGCTGAAACTGTTTGCTTGAAAATAATTTAAAAGGTATTCAGACAATTTTTAGAAATTGTGTGAGAAAGTAGAAGAGACTGAACTTTGCACAGTTTTATTAGAAATAGAAATGTTGTCAAAGGTAGGAGAGACTTGAGATCTGTAGCTGCTACTCAGTTTGACACTAAGAGTTGTAATGTATAAATGATAAAATACTTCATTGCTATGTCCATTATGACCACCGTCATGTTTCTGTGAGCATTGTGGAGTTTTTAATTTGGCTAGGAAGGCAAAGCCCTGAAAAGTCTCAGCAAAAACACTAGCCTTTTCTTTTCTTTGGTGCACAACCTGCAAAAATAAAGGAGTTTTTCTTCCTGTGTGTGTGTATGTAGAGCCTGAGTTCTCTTCTGCAGGACTGTCTCACCAGAAGACAGTCTGGGTGAATCACAAAGCTTTCCTGCATCGAGGAGCTCTTAGCAAAATAAATACTTTGAACTGCTGATGACACTGAATGCTTATGGAGGAAAAGTGCTATACAGTGGTGTTGGTAGTGAGGAGGGGAACAGTAGTGAGTAGCTGATGTCAAGTCATTGCAATATTTTGTGTTAAAGAAGTGCTTGAGATTGGAAAAGAGAAGCAGTAGGCTAAGGCAATGGTTTGATTACTTTATTAGAGAGTACATTAACATGGTCCTTGAAATTTCAGAGGAACTTAAGCAAGGATCTTGTATCTCTAAAAAATGTAGCTGAAAGGTGTTTTTCAGTTTCCTCATCTTTGCATCTTTACTTGGTGTTAATAGAAATCTTATTTAAGTTTGAATCCTTCCAGTTTTAAAAACTAAGTTTTAAAACATCTCTGCAGCACAAACAAGATTTTTATATTTTTTATTTTATTCTGGATTGATATGTGGTTGATTTATCCTTGTAGGCTTTTACTTTATTTTTTTTCTTAGGCATTTTTCTTCCATGGTTATTAAAATACAATTTTCCAAATAGTGGGGAAGAGTTTTGTGGTTTGAGGTTTTTTTATTTTGTTTTTGTTTGGTTTTGGTGGGGTTTGGTTTGATTTATTTATTTTTAACAGTAAAACAAATAAATGGTCCTTATTTGGAGTAGTCTGTGGTTAAACCTACATTTGATGTTGCTGTTGTACCCAGTATGGAAGTGAAACTATCGAAGTTGCATTGTGCAGACACTCTAACTTAGCGTAACCCTCGTGAAAGATCTCTGTATATATACTGCTTATTTCAAGCGTTCCCTTTCAGTCTGCAGGGGTTTGGCACTGTCTGCAAATTGCCCCTTTCATATTTCTGCTGGGCACCTGAAGCCTGTCCAAGTGCCCCCTTCTGAAGCTTTTTTCTGAGAAAAGCAATGGTCGTGCTCTCTCTAGTGGCAGAGTTGTTGTATTATCACTTAATAGATCTCATTTGAGAGCACAAAAACGCCGATTTAAAGACATTATTTAAGTGCAGTGCAAACATTTACTCCATTTAGCCATAGCTGGGAAAAAAAAAAAAAAATTCATTCTGTATCTGTGAAATAGAAGACAATTAAATCTGCCTGTTCTCACAACTGACTGCCCTGGGCATGCCTTACAGGAACAACAGGGGAGGAACGCCCTTTTCTAATCCTCTTTTTCCTCTATAAATAACTTCCCTCCTTCCCACCTTCCCCAGTATTTTGATTCGCAGTATAAGATCCTGTGTTTTGGTGTGTGATCCGTGTCATGACAGGTTTGGAATGATGTTTGTTAATCTTATAAAATTCCAAACACCCAAAGGGTGGTTGGCTAATCAACATCAAGTAAGGGGAGCCCTTATAGTGGTGAGCTGCTGGTCTGGCTGCCCTTAGGGATCCTTGCTTACTCTCTTGGTGCCTGATGAAAAGCATCTCCAACCTTGTCTCTCCAAGGGCCATGAAAGGTCAGATAAGAAACTAGGGAGCAGGCGTGAGGAATGTTCACGCTCTTTCTGCCCAGAGGAGATTCCCTGGGTTTTTTTTTTAGCCTGCAGAGAGTAGCCAAGGGAGGAAAAGGATGGAGGTTGAGACGTTCATAGGCTGCTTGTGCTGCTGCTGAGGTAGGTTCTAACTTGTGATTTAGCACTGAAATAATGATGTGCAATAATTTAGAATGGTCTCTCTTTCTTTTAGTGATAAATCTCCTTTCTTGGGAAGGAGAAGCGAAATGTCTTGCTTTCTACTTGCTGGATTCTGTCCATCTTTAGGTGGCTTGAGTACAGGAGACAACTGTTGCTGCAAATGCACAACTCTTCTAGTCTCCCATGTACCGTCATTTCCATCTGTGCCAGTAGCAACTCTGTATAAATCCTACAATACTTATGCATACAGAGAACTGAAATGGTCCTAGGAAGCATCTCTAGGATAAAGAATAGGAAGAGCTTCAGGTAAACCAGGACATGTGCCAAATAGGGTTTTTTGTTTTTTTTTTATTTAATGAAGCTAAATGAGCCTTGGGTTTTTCTTCCTGTCGGTTTTGCCACAGAGAGACAACTTTTTCTATTGAAAGGGTTGCATAAACATTTTTAACTGTATTGCTGAGTTAACCAGTCAAGATGAATGCTGCAGAATTTGTAACGCTGGCATCACTGGAGAGAAGTCGCTGCATCATAGGCTTTTTAAATACAGTTTGCAAGTGTGAATTCAGTTCTGCAGTTTTTAAGCTGCTTCAAAAAGCAAAACTGGATACGCAGATTCAAGCTCACACCTGCTTTCAGACTTGTACCAGTGACATGAGATAAGATGTGTCTCATCTACTAGGCAACAAAGCCCTTTTTTTTTTTTTTTTATGTGACTAAATAGTCCGATACTTTTGAAGTTCTCAGCACTGCGGAAAAATTTCAGCCCTTATTTAAGGGTTTGAATATGCAATTAAGCACCTAATTTTAAACCTGCGCACTCAATAGTATTGGACTTTGCTACAAAGTTATTTCCTTTTTATGGTATCTGCCAACTGCTGAAGTATACATTAGTACATTTGACATATTAATGCGTTCTAGTAATGGAGGTACCTGAAGAAGCAACAGCCAAATGATCACAAAATAGATGTCTGAGGTGAAATCAGAGACTGCAATAAACAAGGGAAAACTGCTTGCCTTTCTCATGTACTAACAAGGGACCTCCCATCTGACCTGAACAACTGCACCCAGCATCCCCTCTCATTGACTACCACGTGCATTATTTTCTTCCATCTTCTTGATGCTTTTTCCTCTCTTACTGAGATTCATTTTTGACAGGACTGTAGTATGTTCCTGTATTTCTCAATAAGCATATTCTGACTTGATCATAAATTAAAATAAAATACTTAGCTAATACACTAATATACTCTAGCGTACCTGGTTATAAAGAGATGTATCTGGCCTTTCCCAGTTCCTGAGTGGAGGTTTCTCCCTTGTCTTTCAGCTGGTCGGAGGCAGTGAGGGTAGCTGTGTATCCTCTGTGCACGCTGAATTACTGCGGGCACTCCCCAGGTATTGCAGGTGCTGGTCTTTACAGTATCACATGCCTATCACTCACTTCCAGATTCTGTGTGCTAGATGCTTATTGAGATGGCATTTGAATATAGTCCAGTTATTCCTAGTGAGGAGGTTTGTTGTGATATCACCAGGAAAAGCGGTGTTCTCAGCTCCAGCAGATGCTCGAGTGTCATCCAGTTTGTACTGATCCGTTGAACGGTAAATGTGTAACGTGAGGGACAGTCAGAATATTACGAGACAGGCTTTTAACACCACAGAAGCTATCTCAGTATTTAACATGCTGAGAAGACAAGCTAATAATGAAAGCTTGTCTAGATGTCTATGTTCCTTTGACTCCTTAGGTATTTTGTAGATGCTGATGGCCAGCGTGAACTTTAAATCAATTTATCGCGTGTGTTTACATACACAATAAAACCATTTACCGTATCATTTAACTACACATAGAGTGAATTGTTGACCATGAGCTGCTCTGACCTTTTCAGGTCTAATCGAGAAACCTGAAATATTATTTCAGCATGTCAGTTTCAGTCATGTGCAGTAACAGTATCTGGATCTAACTGAAAATGTCAGATGTACTCTAATATGAAACCCATCAAAGTTACGATGCATATGAACCAAGAACTGGTTAAGAATATAAATCTGTAACATCTGTGGTGCATCTCAGTTGCTTAGATAAATTGTTTGGCCATTGATGTGGGCTGAAAACATGCATTAAAAGCAATTATTTGGAATACATGTGAGATGTACAGCTGCTTAAATATTAAAATCATCTTGAAAGGGGAGTGATAACAGCATGTTAGAATATTACTGGAAAAAACAGTGACCAGTGAGAATACCAGTGCTCTAGTTAATGTCTTGCTACCTTCGTGGTGTGATAATGCAAGATTAGTAGTTTTGTGCAACCTCAATATTTTCCTTTTTCATTGTAATAATTTGCTGTTTGTGAAGCTTTTACTCTTTCCAGAAATAATTCATTATATAAGCTGAGGTGTCCTCATCAGTCTTATTTGTGTTGAATTTAGTACTAAGCATTTTTCTTGTGCTTTTTACAAAAAAGTACTTCTATTTTTAAAAGCTTTATAAAAATCAACACTGTTGTCAGTAGGTTATGGTGTTTAATGATGTTTAATTCCTTTGTTTTCTTTGTCTTATGTTTGAAGTTTCTGTTCTTGGTATTTTACTAGATATTCAGCTAGGATAAATCTTGTCTTTACTAATTATTTATTAAGCATGAGACCAATTATTCATTGGTATAAGTCCTGGGTGGTGAATTTAAATTTGGATTAAAGTGGATGGGCACAATGAGAACCAACTTTGTATCCTAAGAAAACGGTATTTTGTTAGCTAAACAGTCTATTGAGATTGTTTAATCTTAAAGCAGTTGTTACACTAAAATTGAGTTGTTTTTTTGTTGTAATCATGGATAGTTTGTGCATTTTGAGACATTATTAACTGAATTGCTTCTATAAGTAAAATGTTGTTGGAACTAGAATTAAAACAAACTATGGGAAGCATCGATGAACTTTGCATGAAGGAACAGTGTGTGTTTGACAGTACCCCGTTAGTGCTATTTGAGCTGTTCCTGTGAGGCAATGCTGCCCTCCGCTGGGATGCTGCGGAAAGTGGGAATTTTTATCCCTGTCAGAGCACGTTCCAGGGCTTCCTGTGAAAGAGAAATTGCTGAATTGGTGAAAAAGATGGGGGAAAAAAAATGCTCTTAAAAAGACCATCATGTGCTGTCTCTATTACAAGAGGAGGGGGAAAAAAAAAAGTGGCAGAGACATTTGTGCTGTGCTTTTATGTATGCATAGTGTGGATGTGGATGAATGTACAAATAACATACAGGAATATACTGTGAACACAAAAGACAGCAAATTGAGAGCTACCCAAATAAAGTTGGGTAGCAATTTGGAGGATGAACTGAAGACAAAATAAACAGATATGAGGTAGCTGCTGAATGTTAGGGGGAGCAATTACAATAAACTTTTGTTTAACAGTGTAGTTATGTCTTGTATATAATGCTTAGATATTTATCATTAATGTTTACACGTTCGATTCTGCAAAAGAAAAGTAGATGGGACCATGGCCAACAACTTGCATGGGAAGAGGGTTAGATCTTGTGCAAACGAAGCTATAGAAAAACCATCATCTTCTGTCAGGGTCTATTGATTACAAAGGTACCACCATAGGCTCAGGACGTCCCTCCACTGCACATTCCTGAGAGCTGAGGAAGGTAGTCCAATGAAATACTACTGTTGCATTGTCTATTCTTAATAGATTTCTTCAGACATCTGTTATTAACCACTGCTGGAGACAGAATATTGAGGTGCAAGGTTCTTTAGATTATCCTGCTATGGCTGTTGTCTTTTAAATTAAGTTTGTTGCTATTTGCTTTGATTTTGTCTTCCTTCCATTTGTCACTGCTAGGCAGTTTCACCATAGTCCAGAGAGCAGAAAGAGATGAACCTTGTTTCAAATATAAGAATTTTAGTTCCCATATCTGACTCCAGTAAAGTGTGTGTGGTGTGGTTTGTTTTTGTGGGTTTTGTTTGTTTCTTTTTTAAGGTGTAAAATACCTCTTTCTTTTTATAATTAAGATTTTTCTTATTGCTGGACAACTTGCAAAACACACAACCTCTTTTCCTGTGGCATATGACTTGGCTCCTGTTTTGTTTGCTCCTCTTCCCCCTTAATGCATTGGAGATCACCTAACATTAGAGAAAACTGGAGAGAGTATGTTCAAATCTCTGGTTCATGTATTCTTTCATGTCTTAGATGTGAACAGATGGCCAGATTCAGGATCAGGAGGGAGTTTTTTTTTTTTTCCCCAGACTGGTTTGCTTGAGGGCTTTGCTTGAGTGTGAGTTCTTGTCTACTGCTTAGGGTCAGGTCACATGGGAAATGTTTTAAGAACCGTGGAATATAATGACATTCCCAGCCTGACCTACTGCGGTCCAGCAGCGTGTTACAGTGGTGGTGGCTGTTGATATTTTACTGTCCTACTACCTTTATTGTAAGGTCCTAGGAGTTTTGTGTCTGTGATGCCTGCCAGTCCACAGAGCAGGTGTTTTAGTGGAGCATTTTGAACTAGACCTCAGCCACTCAGTTACCTGTGACTGTGGCAGATGGGACCTGAAGATCCCAGTGGTCCTTCACAGGCTTCTGTTTGTGATGTGACTTGGCTGACTGCAGAGTAGTAGTATTTACCCTCATGTGCCTAAGCTAGTAGGCTGTAATAAGCAATCCTTTTGAGAACTAGCTGGAAAACTACTGCAGGTATGGCTCCATAATAGCTAAAGGTGAGCTCAGTCAACACTGAGATGCCTCATTCTGCCTTTCACTTCGTGACATCCTGCCACAGCTAAACCAGTTTTATACGTTCTTATTTTCTGTTAGATTAGTATTCTGTCAGTGTAGCATCCCAGCTCAGCTCATCAAATGGTTATGGGAATGGCAGTGGTGTCATTCCTTGACCTAGAACAAATGTATGAGGTCTGAGACTGTGTAACAGTTTTCTTTCTTCTCCATAACTTTTGCAGGTATTGGGGCTGCTGGTGTGGACCCTGATTGCTGGAACAGAATACTTTCTATATCCCGCCTTCGGCTGGGTGATGTTTGTAGCTGTGTTTTACTGGGTTCTCACCGTCTTCTTTCTCATCATCTACATGACAATGACCTACACCAGGATCCCGCAGGTGCCATGGACCACAGTGGTAAATACACCCATACTTTGTTGTTTCAGGTTTGCTGGGTTATGAAGGGAGCGAAATATTGATGCATTCTGTGGGTGTAGTTAACCAATTGTACTTGTGCTTTTTGGAGATTTTTCCCTAATTACTGTGTGTCTGCCTGCCTGCAGTGTTTAACCTTCATGCTACCCAGACACTTTTAAAACACTTTTCCTATGATGTTTTACTTGTTCAGTGGTTGACATAGTGACTTGATTTTTAATAATGTACATGTGACTCATATGTGTGCACAGTGGCCTCTTTTTCTCCCTGTAGTGATTACATCCCATGAAGAATGAGCCTGTTGCTGCCTCTGAGCTAACAGACCTGGCCATATGGCTTAAACAGCAGAATCCCCTACTTGAATCAACACAATGAATTGGAAGCAGGACCTTGGCTCTTAAAACACGAGTCTTCCTCTGCTAAAGTAAAAGCAAAGGTGGATCAGAGGTAGCAGCAGTCTGACAATCCATATACAGCCTACTGTGAAAATGGTGCTGAAAATGAGTGTTATATATATGTAAAATAGATGCCATGTAATCCTCTGCTTTTAGCTCAAGACTTAATGCAAATCAGATAAACAGCTAATGTAATTACAGAAAAATTTCACAGGCACTTAAAATTCAGATCCAGTTTTTGTGGTTTGAACAAACCTGGCTAGCTGTACCTCTCAACAGTATATTTTAACATGATTTTCAGAACAGGATAGTGTTCAGGGTAACAGATCCTAAAAGTCATTGTTATCTCAGCCAACTGGCTATTTGTGACCCATCCAATAAATTTTAGCTTTGCATTTCTCTGAGACAGTTCTTTTTTTTTTTTTCCAGCTAAAGATTCTTTATTAGATTTCTGTTATTTTTGTGAAAAAATACATTTGACTTCTGTGTTGCAAACAGCTTGTTATCAGCTATACTGTGTACATGACTAAAATTGAATACTCTTTTCGTTTTGTCTTCCCATTTGCTGCTGTAATAAATAGTCAGCTATAGCAATTACTAATAAGAACAACCAGGATTATGTTCAGATAGCTTCTCTCTTTTCAGGTTTCATGACCAGCAATTACCATTAAGGCTATAACACTGCTATAGAAATGTTGGATTATTTCAATTACAGCAGTAATGTGTCTGGGTACATTTAAAGGTGTGGATTTTTTTTCCCCCATTGCATTAGATGTAAGTAAAGTACATTGAAAGGGAAAGCATCTTTGTATCTGTTTGGATACAGCTTTAGTCATTAACCCTTTTTCATCAGTTTAACATTATTATCAGGCATCAGCTGCACATAAACGAGTTGCCCCTGATCTATGTGGCAGAGAAGCTGGAGTATTTGATTTGTTTCTGCTTCATATCGGGTGTACTTCTTGCTCCAAGTTCTAAACATATTGTAGAAAAGATCACATAAAAATAGGTCCAAAAGGTAGTCTCATTTTATAGTAAAGGGTGAGATGAAGAGAAAATAAATGCAAAATAAAGAAAAGATGCTTGCATTCCAGCTTGTTTTGCTCTAAAGTATTAAAAGAGCTGTTGGGGACAGCCTTTGAATTGGACCTCTGCCACTCCTGGCTGGCCAAGAGGAGTGTTGAGTCTCTATTCAGAGCGATGTTGTTAATGTCTTCATTCAGGAGAGTATGACACACGCATTTTTGAGTGAGCTTACGCCCATCTTCCCCTGTTTTCTGAAGTATCCTGATTTCAGTCTCTGCTAGTTACTGCTCCGCCTCCTTAGGCGACAGTTAGCTCAAACTGTGCCTATTGTATGTGGTACAATAATCCAAAATTTACATCTGGACTTCTCTGTCATAAATCCACTTTTTGCAGGTTAAGCACATTACCAAATTGCTTAAGATGCAGTTACTTTTACTGCAGATTAACCCAAAGGATGTGCTTCAAAACTGACTCTCCTTTATAGTGCAAGTTCTTTGCTAAAACAATCAATGGAAGCTTGTAAAATCTGGTAAATTTGAATTTAAGAAGCAGATGGTAATTTAGCATGAACCATTTGGTTTGAGTAATATATTGGCAGTAAAGGCCCAATCAGCTTGCATTGCATTCCATCTTCCCCAACACTGTTATTTCCCAGAGCAGCACTTCTCAAAAATTATGTGCTTTTTTTTCTTTTCTACATGACAAGATATTGCAGGGATTTGTAACTTTCCAGGATAATTGAGTCTTTTTGGAACGGGAAGTCTAAAAATAACAACAAATACTTTAGGCAATCAAATTTGAAGTTTGAAAATCAGTGCTTTATAGAAGTTTACCTGAACCTGCCAATTGTTGGCATCTTATCCTAAAATTGACAGTTTGATATTTTATTACTGTAATGCCCAGGTAAGACAAACGAGGTGAGATCTGTGGATAGAGATAGTAACCTTTTATTAGATCAACTGATGCAGGTGAGATAAACCCCACTCATTTCTGGGTATATGAATCAAACCTCAAGTGCCCAGCCTTGGACTCCATCTGGGTGCTGAGGCGCTGTGCATGGTTTCCTGCAGAAAAGTCAGTAAGTGGCTCTTTTCCAAATGCCCTGAAGTTGCAAGGACTTGGGAACCACAGGAGGATGTGCCTGCCCTTCAGCCTGCTCTGAAAACTGCAAGAAGGCTTTTTGCACGGGAGGTCTCATGTAGGCAGCGATGAGCTGAATACTGACATGTTGACAGATGACAGCACAGGATGCTGCTTTCTGGAGGGGCCCGCAGCTCAGAAAGCAGGTGTTTGGGGAATGGCTTCTCTTCAGAAAGTTTTGAACCTTGTGTGTCACAGGAGCGTGTGGCAGTGAGCCAGACTCCACCAAGTCTGAAGTAAACTCTGACAGAGCCAAATGTCCTGGAGATGGATGTGAGGAGCTCCATACCAACCACTTCAAGCTGTTGATCCATACTTTGGTGCACTGAGGGAATTGCTGATGTGGATACAGCTGCTGTCGCTGCCTTCTGAACTTCTCTTCATGCAGGCCTTTTCTTAGATTCTGCCAGAGCTGGTGACTAGTGAATTAAATAGTGAATAGTTGGCATATATTCCTAGCATCCATTGGGTCACACCATGGAAGTTAAGAAGTTGGAGCTGCACCAGTATGGCAACATTTAGAGGCACCTGGAGCAACAGAGTTAAGGGTTATGATATTTGTGTGTACAACACTAGGACCTTGTTTAAACTGAGTTCCTAATTCCTGCAGTTGTAACTAGGCGCAAAGCACGTCTCAGGTATTCCACTTAAACATGGCACCAGTGAACTAAAAGTATATTTTATGGCCAATTTCATATGCCTTGGACAAGTAGCAGGGTGGAGTTTTGGGGGACTGCTTTTTTTAAATAAGAACGAACTTCCTATAGGCATGACCAAGTAGTGAGTAAGTAAAGGACAAAGTATTAAAATTAGGTACTTTTTAAAAACACCTCATACCTTTTTATCTGTCTTTCATCTTCTTAGACTTCAGTTCTCCCTTCCTTTCCTGTTCTCTCTCACATGCAAAACTCAAACAAACTGTTCTTGTTTGTTCCCTGTAATGTTACTTGAGATCCACGTTACCTGCTTTGCTTCTTTCTTAGTAATGAATATAGGTACCCTGAGACATTAACTCTGCTCCTTGGAAGAGAAAATGCAGCATCTGCCATGGATAGGTCTTGATGACTCATGTAGTCCATTCAGACTGTTCTCCTCTTTGGTTTTATCAGTTTCTTTCTCCTCTCAAAAACAGGCAGAAGGGAAAGGTACTGAAAGGTAGAAGAATATGACTGAAAAAATTACAGAAGTGGAGAAAACAAAGTTTTTTAAGCTTTATAAATATTCTTCATGTGCCAGGAGTTACTGATTCCTATGGTGCATCTTTGTGTAGATTAGAAATGTAAACAAATTGCAGTTTTGTTTTGGTTTTTTGTTGGGGTTTTTTGGGTTTTTTTTTTTTTAGATAGAATAAGTCATATTCTTACTGCCTAACACTTAATTTTTGATAACCAAACTGTCTTTTACTTGTGGAAAATCACAGTACACCACCTTTAAGACTCTTCAGGGTTTAGTGTGATGGAGAGAACAGTTTGTCCAAAATGTGCCTTAATGTTTATGGATCTTCAAAATAAACAGTTCAATTTTAATCTTACAGATAGAAACTTGGAAGAAGGTAAAAACAGTTAAGATGTACACATTTCTTGTGTACATTTCATGTGTATGTTATATTTCAGAGGAGAGTTCTGTAATGTTGGAATAGAAAATGGTAACAAATACATTTGCATGTTAGTTACTTCCATTGTTTGTTTTTTCAACAGGGTCTGTGTTTTAATGGAAGTGCCTTCATTTTGTACCTCATTGCTGCCATTGTAGATGCATCTTCAGTTACCAAAGAACTGGACAGTCACAATTACAACAGCTGGGCAGCTTCTTCAGTGAGTTCATTTTTTGTTTAAATCAGTTTTATGTCCAATAAAGTTATATCAAAAGAAGGCTTGCTGGAAGTGTGGGTTGAAATCTGTGTGTTCTGGGTTTTTGAAAAGCTGCAGACTGATACAGAAGTTCACACACAAAACCTATAGATAGCTGTCTTTAGTTCATACTTTTTGGAAGTGACTAGAAATTCCACCAGGAGATGACAGTGACATCAGAAAAGGCTGCAGTGTTTTAAGATCCTGCTGCTTTCCCCCCCTATGCCCCTGTTTATTACTAGCTCTCTGGCAGAAGTTATATCCTGCACGTTGGAGCAGACAAAACAGACTAGACTGTAGTCTCACCCAGTCTACTGACAAAACAGTAGACTGGGTGAGCACCAGGTCACCTCAGTGCACTTGGACAACTTCAAAAGCAGTTTAAACTAACTCAGCTGACTTTGCATGCATGTGGATAAGGTGCATTCGGCTTTTTGTGGGCTGAGCCATATACACAGCACCATGAACACAGAGACCCGAATACCTGTTCTGTTTTTGTCTTGGGAATTGGATAACTATGTCCCTTGTCCCTGCCAGGAGGAGAGAGGGTCTTCTCCTCTTGGCAGTTCATAACTATTGATCTGTTACTCAGCCACTATTGTTGACAAGAACTTGCTTGCTGTAGATAAGCTTCTATGCTGATGCAGGCTTTATGCCAAATGCATGAATGCTCAGTGTCTCATGGATGTTTGGAATCTCTTGTAATACCTTCTAATACTGCTTTTCTAATGCACTGTCTAAATAAACTATTAAAGGTAGATTTTTGCTTTCTGAACCCATTAAGGGTTTCATGGATGAATGTTTGTGAGAATATAGTAAATCATCCATCCCCAACAGTCATTCTCTGTTAGATTTTAGATGGAGCTTTTATTTCATAAGGAAATAATTTCTTATGCTACAAGAAGAATGCTACAATTTTCTATTGTAATAATATTTTACAGCATCATCTACAGTTTTTGGTGCCACGGATTCAATTTACATTAGACAAGATTCACCAAGAGCCCTCTGTTGGAGGTCTTAGATTTACTGCCTGTGTGCATGCTTAATAGTGCCCTGCTCTCAGAGCTGAAGTGCCTACCCAGGCCAATGATGGTGTATAAGCAAGAAACATTGATAGAATCATCAAATATTTTTAGGCTGGAAAGGACCTCTGGAGGTCATCTGGTTCAACTCTCTCCAACTTTAAAGCAGGTCTAACTCACAGCAGGCTGCCAGAGCCTTGTCCACTTGAGTTTTGAGTATTCCCAAGGATGACTATTCCATGGTGCCTCTGGGCCCCTGTTGCCATGTTTTATTACTCTCATTATGATTTTTTTTTTCCCCTCACTCCCTAATATATAATTGAAATTTCCTTTCTTGTAACTTGTTTTTATTTCCTCTTGTCCTATCACTACTCATGTCCGAGAAAAGTGGTGTTAATCCTGTTGGCAATGTCAGCTTTATTTGGTTCGGTTACCAGCACAAAACATTCTGGTCTTATCATAAGACCATTTTGAACATTGTCTATTTTGAACAACATGCAGTGATTAACAGGAACTTAACCACTGGCACTGAATTGGACTTTATCAGTACAACTGAAATAGTTCCCAGCTGTTCTTTGGTTCCTGTGTGCACAGGCTGCGAGGGCTGCAGAAGCAACACCACTGACACACTCTGTAGTTCTTAATCTTTAGACATAAAATAAATCTAGCCTGCTCTGGAAGGCTTATTCTGTAATCAGTGGTATCTCAGCGTGGTTGCTGTCCCTGTTATTTGCACTGAGGAATCCCTTTATTCAGTAGAGGACCTCTGGAATTGGTAACTGCTGTTTGAGGACATGCCTGGGCCTGCATCTGAATCCAGGTTTTCTCCTGTGTGCCATAGTGAGGTATAGATGGGTGGGCTGTAGGCAGTGCCAGGAGCGTTAGCTTGAGCTCACACTGTCCCATGTCACACTGTCCCTCAGCTTTTACCAGCAATGGGTGTTAAAAGCAGCAGGTAGAGGATTGGTGGGTGTCCAGTCTGTGGGATCTGTAATATGCCATGTTTTCTCTGCTTCTAGGCCCATATTTCTGTGTATAATACAAGCTTGCTTACACAGTGTTGGCTGCAATGGCCACACAAGTAGAAGGAGATGAAAGAGTGCCAGTGCCATTTTAGTCACGCTGCTATTTCTCCTTTTTCCAAATCCCATAGCTATTTTTTTCATGGAAATGACAGTGCTCTCAGATATTTATTTTTTTTTCCTAATATAATTTTTTCCCCTTCTCTCTACAGTTCTTTGCCTTCGTGGTTACCTCCTGCTACGCTGGAAATACATATTTTAGCTTTATATCTTGGCGGTCACGAACTTTGCAGTAAATATTTTGTTAAAATGAATTCTGTAGTATAAAACATCTTGAGGATTATACATTTTTGACAAAAGCTTGGAAGAGGGATGAGGTCTTTTTGAACATTTCTGTTAGAATTGACACAGCATATTTTAAGCTGAGATTAAAATTATTATTTATAATACAATATCATCTCTAGAGACCTCTTAACAGTGACTTTGTACTGTAAAATAAAATTTCATACTGTTTCTTTTAAAATTAACATGGTATTTTTCTAGACATTGTATAGATGTTTAAAGCTTTAATAAACCTTACTTAGACAATGTGCCAATTTTGTAAATGTAACTTTTAAAATGTTACAGGTATGCTTTTGATACTGAATGCTACAAATCAAAATTAAGATTGATACTGTCTCATCATTATGTATAAAAAGTGACATTGTGCAGGAAAAAAGCACCCAAAACTTAAAAATTAAATAAATAATTGACCCAACTGTGCGTGGTTTGTAAACTGGGAGTAGAAGGTTGCCTTTTTAATTCCTTTTTCAGAGTAAAATATTTACAGCTAAGAATTCTGATGATCCTGTCAGTTTGCATATTCTAACAGCTTCTCAAAATCATGAGCTTGCTTTTGGAACCTGTTACTGTAGATCTGAAGCTTGCTGAGGAACATTGCACCTGAAACATCTTATCTTAACAGGTTTCTCAAATCCAGCAGGCTCCAAGGCATAAGTCTAGACAACAGTCCCCTTAGTGCTCCGTGTGTAGCCTGCCGAGAATATCACAAAACACCTACTAGAGGTAATACGTTTTGTTTCTCAGGGGATCGTGGGTTTTCTTCTTTTCTCCTCAGACTGGGCCATTAATCTGTCCTAATTAAAATCTAACTCCTATGAAATCATATAAAGATTAAATGCATAGAAGAACTGTCAAGACGCCAGTGCTAGAAACAGAATTTCCTCCCTCTTTTCCTGGCTGCTGGCATCATCTGTGAGTTGTTAGTTTAACAAATTAAGTTTTTAATTTGACACTTACATGTAAATGTATTTGAGTTAAGCAGGAGTATGACAGAAGAGTATGACTTTCAAAACAGTCACCTTTGAAAATGACTTTCAAATACAAATTACCTCAGGAATTTTTTCCAGGAATTACATGGAGAATGTAAGATTGTAATTGTTTTGTGCTATTATTTAAACCCTTCCTCATTTAAAACTACTGGTAAATCTTTTATTCCTGGATTAAGAAGATTTGGACTCTTCTGGTCTTCAGAAACTTAGTTGGATGATTACATATGGTAGTAGAGAAATCTTGTCGCTTAAAAAAAACTTTCTTTCTCTCAGTAACTCAATGGTGTGTGCTTACTTACGTGTGTGCCCTGCAGCAAAAATGATTTATCAGCAGCCTGCTAATGCTGTTCTCCATCACATTGTTTAGTTCTTGATTATCTGTTGGAGTCACAGGATTTCAGTGTAAGGGAAGCCAAGATATTTAAAAACCTATATTTGTCTGCAGATTGCATCTGGCCTGTACAACAAAGGTCAGGCTGGCTGCTGCTTGCTAAAATTATCCAGTTGTGAGAAGGAAGAAGGGCAACCAGCTGTGCATTTTATCTACACAGATAAAATATGTCATTAAAATCCCATATGCTCTTGTCCATTGCTGGAAAAAAATCAAAGGCATAAAAATGATTCAAATGTCAACTGATAAAATGTGACTAGAAATATAGCCAGAATTAAAATCTCATCAGTGATTTTCTCATGCTTTCATAGTAATAGAAATTCTTTCTTAAATGATATTTGATGTACCTGTCTTTAAGTCCAAAGAAGGTGACTATGTTTGCACAAATGCCTCTTGATTTTATCATAATGGTCATAACCCAGACAACATTTGTGGATAGAGACAGTAAGAAGGAGCAATATATTTCATCCAGTTTAACAAAAACTCATGGACACTATGTGTTACATGTCAGAATAAGCCCATTAATGAAGGACAAAACCACACCAGACACCAGATAAGGAATGATTCTGGCAAAGTATCTACCACCTCTCTCAGTCTTCAGTGCTGATCCTCAAGGGAAGATGTATGGAATGTTTTCCAAAGGCAAATCTGTGAGCTGAATTACCAAGTCTGAATTTTAAAAAATACGTACTAGGCAGAAATTAGCTTTATGCTTGGCCTTGCTTTTTTTCACAAACCATAACTTATCTGCCTTGCTCTTTCCTTTTAGAAAGATAATTATCTTACTTCCTGTGCTCGCTCTTATCTGTCTTATTTCTCGGTTGTTCTCCAGGTACCAACTGTCTGGTTTTTTTAAGTGTTCTGAATATCTAGTTAAAATCTGAGGAATTGGTACAAGCTGAGAATTACTTCTGAAGGTTTGCTCCTCCCATTTCAGGCCTGAAGAAAGGCATAAGCACCCAAAAGGTTATCTGGTTCTTCAGTGCATTAGTCTTAAATACCGATTTGCAAACTATGACTTAACGCCTTTGTGTATTCTAATATTGGTAAGGAAGATAAGCTACCTGTGTTTTATCATGTAACAATTAAAACAAGATTTGTGGCTGCAGGCATTGCTTTGGGTTTGTAAGACTGAAAGAACAACTGGTAAGTGATGAAATCACTACTGAAATTCTTAATACAGATATTTAGAAGAACAAACAAAATCCTAATCAACTTGCAAAATGAAGGTGTTTGACATTACGAATAACTTGTTTCAGACAAACAGTCTCTGAAAAATCTAAGTCACCCACAAATATAAAGATGCTTGATGTCAACTTACGGCCATCAAATTTCCTTTATTAAGGAGTTGTCAGTACCTCTTACTGTCATCATACATGATACACTTAACCAGATGAAGCAAATAGCATAAGAACTGTAATAAAAACTTAAAATTCAGCAGTGCTTTAGACTGACTTTTTGCCAGTAGTTTACAGAAGATGCCTGTATTTCTGAGCAGAAAATATGACTTATTCTACTTGTATTAATTTAAAGGTATCTCTATTTCACTGGGCTGAACTCAGATCAGCAGGGCCCCAGTCATACACATACTTTCAAAAGAAGAACTAAAGAAGCTGAATCAGTGGGTAAGAAAAATACATTTCTTAAAAGGAAGTACCTAGTTACTAGAACCTTCCTCCACAGAGCTTGTAAAAAGCCTATAAATGTGCATGTTTCTGAACTTGAACTGTAGGGAGAAGAAAAGACGGGTGGAAAGCATCTAGCATTTTACTCCTGTGTAGATTGGCAATGTTGTAGCTTCGATATCTGATCAAAAGAGATTAAATGTGGTGGGATGGTTAATATCTTGTATTGCAACTACGAGCTGGCTTAATAGAAGCCCAAAACTATGTACTGCTCCGTCTATTACAGACCATTGCCTGCACTGGCAAACCCTGTCTTGCTCATGTTGGTGACAGTAGCTCCTTCCTTCTGTTGGAGATCATCTGGACTTACCTGTCTTCCCTCCTAAGACAATTTTAGTTGCTGACCGAGCTATTAAATGCTAAATAGGAACAGAATGTGCATCCTGAGTGCAGGACACAGCAGCAGAAGATGGGGTGACTCCTCTAATGAGCATAAAAGCAGCATATGCCCAACTTGGAGGCCTGCTCTTACCTCACTTGTCAGAAAGCAAAACAAGTTATTTTTAAACTTGAGGAAATATATAGCTTCCTTTGCTGAGTTTTGTTGGTATCTCTGCATGATTTAATTCAAACAACGGCGTTGAGACATTTGGACAGTTATTGCCGTTTTGCCTGTCGCTGCCCATTTAATGCAATTAAATGTATTTTTCTCTTCTACGAGATGATGAATTGTAAAGTTTGGGGGGTTTTTGGTGAGAATAGCCGTTGTGTGGGAAGCCGCCGGTTGAAGCAGCTGTACCCCCGCTGCTCCCCTCCGAGAGCACCGCCGGCGAACTGACAGGCCGAGGGGGCTTTGATCGCTCCGGCAAAGCCCCTCCGCCTGCCCGAGCGGGGATCCTGCTCCCGGGCCCGGGGCCTGGGCCGGGCCCCGCTTCCTCGGCGCGGGTGCGGCGGCCCCTCCCCCGCGGGGAAACCCCCGGCGGCTTCTCCT